>NW_005356042.1:8075707-8181227 GCF_000412655.1 Myotis brandtii
CGGTGGCTGGGGCCTCCCTGCGACCCTGGACCCGCGGGGAGCGGACCCGGATTGTGAGGCGCGGGCCTGGGGCGTGCGGTAAAGCCAGGCATTTAGACGCACTGGCTCCACAGCGTGCTTGGCGGTAGGAAATGAGCAGCCCCCTCCGCTCGCCAGACCCCGCCTGGACTTAAACGGCTGTTGTCCCTACCCGGCCTTTTCTGCGTGTTTACCCGGTGTGGTAGCTGACCCAATTCCTTTTTCTTTATGTGAAATAAGCTTTAACGGAGGGAAACAATATGCCGGACTCTGACCCTCAGCCTCCGGACGTCCCCGGAGTGCTAGGTATACTCCAGAGGGTTCTGGTGTCAGACTTTCAGTGACCGCGGAGCTTTGCCGCGCTGTCTGTGCACCCTGCTCCGCTGATTTTCAGACAGGCAGTGTAAGAAGCTCGTGGGCAGGGGGGCCCCGAGGTTCGTGGGTTTACTCGGAACCAGGATGCCTTCCAGACCTGTCGGATCTTCAGGTCTGGCCATGCCCTGTCATGATGGGCTTCCTGTGACTGTTACAGATCAACATGATTTTTATTAAGGTGTTTACCCCTTGTTTTTGTTAGAGCCACTGAGAATCTTGGCCTGTTTGTGTATGCAAATTATTCAGTATTTACATTTACCTTAAGAAACTTCCAAGTGAGATAGAGTGACATAAGATCGGAGTTGAACTCCGGAGCATTTAGTTTCCTATGGTCCTTCAGTCTGAACTGTGCTAGTAAGTAGCTCTCTGACTTCAAGGTCTCATTCTGTAAATGTATCAAAACGAGGGGCCTGGGGAACAGTGATTCTTCCAAACATTTTTTATCTTTTAATGTAAGAGCTTTGTTAAGGTAAAATTTACATGCTGCAAAATTCACCTGTTTTAAGGTACTGATTCATTGATTTTTTTTTAAAAAAAATCAAATATTGAGTTGTGTAATCATAACCACAATCCATTTTTAGGACATTTCTATCACCCCAAAAAGATCCCTGGTGCCCAATTGTAGTCACTACTCATTTCTAACTTGAGCCCCAGATCACCACTAATCTTTCTGTTTCTCTAGAGCAGCGGTTCTCAACCTGTTGGTCGCGACCCCTTTGGGGGTCGAACGACCCTTTCACAGGGGTCGCCTAAGACCATCAGAAAACACATATATAATTACATATTGTTTTTGTGATTAATCACTATGCTTTAATTATGTTCAATTTGTAACAATGAAAATACATCCTGCATATCAGATATTTACATTACGATTCATAACAGTAGCAAAATTACAGTTATGAAGTAGCAATGAAAATAATTTTATGGTTGGGAGTCACCACAACATGAGGAACTGTATTAAAGGGTCGCGGCACTAGGAAGGTTGAGAACCACTGCTCTAGATTTTTCTTTTCCAAATATTTAATTGATTCAGGTGGTATCATACCTTGTGTCTGGCTTCTTTAATTTAGTATAATATTTTCAAGGTTCATCCATGTTGTAGCTTGTGTCACCATTCCTTTTTATGGCACAGTAATATTCCTTTTTATGGATATAAAACATTTTGTTTATTCATTCATACAGAACACCTTTTGCAAATAAAATTTTATTTCATGTTCCCGTGTATGATGCACATGGCCAGAGGCCTTCATTGGAAGGGGTGTGTGGGGGTGGGGGTGAGGGGGCGTGACTCCTGCCTACTAGTTCTCTCCATTGCATTCCCCAAGCAACTGTTATCCAATCAAGGGTTGCTTGTATCTATGAAAAAAAAAATTCTAATTAAGTGCTTGAAGAGCTTTGAAGCACCTATGGGTTCTCTTCTAGTCAAGAGGTGTTTAGCATTCCCTTCAAATTCACATGTTTTTTATTCCATTTTCTATCATTCTGGTTGTAGGTCGTTCTTGCCTGCTGCCTCTTTATTTTTGTGGCACACATAATTCAAGTAACAAGAACTAGGAGGGCTGAAGACAGGTGAACTGCACATGACTCCCATTAGTGCTTTAAGCAGGGTTTGGGATGGAGGGATTTGCAACTACCTCTTTGCACTAGGAGAGAGTTGAGACATTGCTTATATTTTATTGGAAAGGCTTGACAACTCCAACTCTTGGTGACTTGAAATATTAAGAATGCGAAGCTGGACCTTTATTTGGTGTTTGGGTAGGGACCTTGGTCTCTTACAGTGTTTTGCCTGAGGAGGTGGTTAAGAGACACTTAAGTTGATTTTTCCTTCTCTGTTTTCCTCATCAGGTTTGATGTGCTGCAGAAATCTGTTAGCTAGATTTATTCATCTTGACAATGTCTTTTTGCTTAAGGAAATGAGTTTAAAGTAAAATGAGGAAAGTACTGAGTTTGGGGGTACCTCATATGTGGCTAGCCAGTACTAGAGGAATGAAGGATAAAGAGAATAGGACACGGGAGCAACATGTGTGAAAGACTAGGCAATAAAGACGGTGTAGACCAGGATTTTTTAACTTGAGCACTATTGACTCTGGGCTGAATTATATGTGTTCTTTCCCCCTCCCCCCTTACCAATGGACAGACTGTGCTAGGAGGAACCAGTTCAACCAGGTGTAAAAACACACCTTTTTAAAGACAGTATGGTCCGGCATCACTTAAATGCTAGCTTATTAAACAATGCTAATACAGTCAACTATACAGTTAGTTACAAAAGTGGTATTTTTACAGCTAAATTTTAATTGAACTGAATGGTACCCTTTCGTGGCCTAAACATAATTCCGTTTTCTCTGGAGTTATTTCAGTAAAGATTTATTAAAAAGCAAGGTATATCTGCATTCTTAGATGACTATTGGGTGATACAAGTAATTTCCTCTCATCTGAATTGTTTTTTAATTATTTGTAAATAAATAATTTCAGATGTACTTTAGCTATACCCAGAATTATAATCTTAGCCATATTCTTTTTTAATGCAGAGTAGAAGAATCTGAGTTTCATGCAATGCTAGCTGTCAGCAAGATCAATTGCTTGTCCAAGTAATGCATTTCCTCTACTTTGTCTCCCTTTTAAAATATATCATTAAGTCTCATTCTTGGCATGTATTATTTTAACTGGTTTGTTTGCATTCAGTGTTTGATGTCCAATATATTTTGATTATACCTGTATTAGAGGCATAATTATAACTTAATTATGGAAACCCATAATTATGTAAATACCATCTTTTAGAGTTTAATTTTGTATGGAAAGGTAACCAGGTCTTCTATATAAAGAACTGATAGATATTAAATCCAATATACACTTGGTGGATCCAGTAACAGCCCTAATTAGGCCCTACGAGTAAGTGATCCTACAGATGGTAAGCCCGTTCAGAATGAACTAGCTAAAAGCTTAGCCTTCCTTTAGGAGGGAGACACAGCTTTTAGTAAACAATTCCTAGGAAATAGATCCCTTTTAAGCTTTACATATTACATATAAAATTAAAATTTAAATATTTTGAATCTTTGTGCCACTGTCTTCCAGAAAATACTTTTCTAGATAATATTTACCCTATAAACCTCTATTTTAAGAGGTTTATAAGGTATTTACCAGTAAGTAATATATGTTTTATTTAATTATAAATGTGTAACATACTCTCTTTGTAAAAATATGAATGAATAGAATTTAAAGAGAAAATAACTACCTGTATCATACCATTGAAATGTAGAACCTGTGTTACCACTTGGGTAGACCTTTTTTCATATTCTTTTTTCCTGTGCACATAGATACATATATAAAAATCAAAGTGTGGATCACATTGTACATGAGCTGTTTTATTTAATGTTTCATAAGTATTTCCCTATATTCTTTGGAAAATATATTAGTTTCCTTTTGCTGCTATAACAAATTTCTACTGACTTAGTGTCTTAAAACAACGCAAATTTAGTATCTTACAGTTCTGGAGGTTAGTAGTTCGAAGTCAGTCTCACTGGGATAAAGTCAAGATGTCAGCAGGGCTTCATTCCTTTTTCAGTTTCTGGAGGCACCTGCATTCCTTGGCTCCCAACCTCTTCCTCTGATTACTTCAGCCTCATTCATCATCACATCTACTGCCAGCTCAGAGCTCCTGCCTCCCTCTTATGAAGACTCTTGTAATTACATTGGACCCACCTGGATAATCCAGGTTCATCTCCCCATCTAAAGATTCTTTGTTTCATTATACCAGCAAACTCCCTTTGGTCATATAAAATAACATTTACAGGTCCTGGGGATGAAGATAAGGACATCTTTGGGGGATCATTATTCAGTTTTCCAAAGGAATATAATTAAGGAACATAATTGGGAATTGCTGCATAACATCCTATATAATAAAACCCTAATATGCAAATCGACCGAAGGGCAGAATGACTGGTTGCTATGACGCACACTGACCACCATGGGGCAGACGCTCAATGCAGGAGCTGCCCCCTGGTGGTCAGTGCGCTCCCACAGGGGGAGCGCCGCTCAGCCAGAAGCTGGGCTCATGGCTGGCCAGCGCAGCTGTGTGGTGGGAGCCTCTCCGGCCTCCACTGTAGGTGGGTGGTAAGGAGCGAGGGGTCCTGGACTGCAAGAGGGATGTCTGACTGCCAGCTTAGGCCCAATCCCCTTGGGCCTAAGTTGGCAGGTGGACATTCCCCGAGGGGTCCCGGACTGCGAGAGGGCGCAGGCCGGGCTGAGGGGACCTCCCCCACACACATACCCCGTGCATTATTTTCATGCACCAGGCCTCTAGTTCTATAATATGGATGAACCATAATTATTTAGCTAGTCCCCTATTATACTTTTAGATGGTCTCTAATTTCCCCCAGTTATAATCCTTGGACATAAATCATTGTATGCTTTCAGATTCACACATATAGGGAATGAATTTCTAAGGGAGATTTTAGAAGAGCAGTGTAGCCTACCTCTTAAGAGTGTGGCCTCTGAAGCCAGATTTCCCCAGTTCCCAGCCCTGCTTTCCCACTCACTGGCCATGAGACTTCAGGCAAGGTTTTGAGCTACCTTGGGCCTCAGTTTTCTCATCTGAGAATGAGGGCAGTAACAGGTTGTTGTGAGAATTAAATGAGTTAATACATGCAAATTACTTAGAAAAGCTCAGTAAGTATTCCTTTTTATTGTTATTACTGGATTTATTAGACCAATATTTTTTATTCGTCTTTAAGGTTTTTAAATACACATTGGCAAAATATTCTAAAAGGTAGTAAGAACTTTTTTTACATTCACTACCAACATATGAGAGTACTCATTGGGTTGAATTATTAAACATGATTATGTTTTATACTGAGTGTCTCAATTTATGTCTGTCAAAATGTTACTAGAGTTTTATAATGTAAACTAGAGGCCTGGTGCATGGATTTGTGCTCCGGTGGGGTCCCTCGACCTGGCCTGTGAGCTCTCGCAATCTGGGACCCCTCAGGGGATGTTGGAGAGCCAGTTTCAGCATGATCCTCCGCAGGCCAGGCTGAGGGACCCCACCGGTGCACGATCGGGGTGGGGGAGGGACCACAGAAGGGCTCCAGGGCCCCTCTCGCCCAGTCCTGATCCGCTGGACCCCAGCAGCAAGCTAATCCAGCAAGCATCTGCCCCCGGTGGTCAGTGCGTGTTATAGTGACTGGTCAAACGTCAAACGAACATTTGAACACTTAGCATATTAGGCTTTTATTACATAAGATTATAGAAACATTGAGGTTAACTTTAACAGAAATTTATGATGGATCTTTTCAGGAGTTCTCTCAATTCCTTAGGTTGAGAAATACTTTTAATTTCACTTTGACTAGCTCAATCCCATCTGTTAGGACATCATTCAGTGTAATGGTTGATGTGTGTGTTAATCTCTTTGCCATGGTATGTGGTCTGGTTATGCACACAGTGAGTCTAACCAGAAATGTGGGGAGTGCACTTATAAGAAGTTTGTAAATGCACTCCCCACATTTTAAAATTCGGTACTCCTACCCTTCTCAGTGCATTTCTAGCACCTGAGACTAAATATAGAACTTATTTATTTGCATATTTTGGAAACAATGTAAAGGTTCCAAGAACAGTATAAAACCTTTTCTCTTTGAACCATTTGAAAGTAAGTTGCAGGCCTGGTGCCCATTATCCCCACATATTTTAGTGGGCATTTCCTGCGATTGCTTGGACCTCCTTATATAATCATAGCACAGCCTTCAAAATCAGGAAATTAGTCTTTTTAAAATGTTTTTATTGATTTAAGAGAGAGGGAAAGAGAGAGAGAAACATCATTGATAAGAGAGAATCATCCATCCACTGCCTCCTACTGGGGATCGAGTCCACAACCCAGTATGTGCCCTGACCAGTAATCTAACTGACCTGGTTCATGGGTTGACGCTCAACCACTGAGCCAAGCCGACAGGGCAGGAAATTAGTCTTGATACAGCACTGCTATCCAATCATAGGAAGGCCCCATTCAGATTTTGCTGTTTGTTCCAATAATGTCCATACAGCAAAGGGGCCCATTTCTGAATCTTGAGTTGTAGTTAGGGGTCATGTTTTTTGAGTTTCCTTCAATCTGGAGCCATATCTAAGCCATTCCTTGGCTTTCATTACCTTGGTACTTATGAATATTCTAGGCCAGTTATTTTGAAGACTGTCCCTTGGTGTGGGTTTTGATACTTCCTCATGATCTGATTGAGGTTGTACATATTTGGCCACAGGGCTCTTGAGCGCATCTGCTCAGTGGCCCCTGTTCCTTGTGTCCCATTGCTGGTTAACTTGATGAAGTTTCTCCACATAAACTTACTCTTTTTCCCTTTGTAAATCAGTTTTGTTGGGAGGCATTCCAAGTTTATGTGAATATCTTATTCTTTAAATTTTCAATTTATTTTATTAATATATGTCATTGTGGACTCGGGTTTTCCTGTTTTACTCAGTGGGTTAGGATCTGTTACGTTCATTATTTATTTTGATGCTCAGATTATCCCAAGCTGGCTTCTGTATCCCATTGATACATCCCATAATTCTTTGAGCACTTTCTTCCTTTCTGCAAGAATAAGATGTTCCAGACTCACCTGTTCTTAACCCGCCTAGTCTGGTACTAGGTCCTCCTCCAGAGAGCCTGGTTTCTTTTAGTGAGGATGGTGTTTAGAAGACCAGCGCTGGGCACTAGGTGGGCTCCCTCTTATTGAGATGTCACTGCCCCAGTGTCCTTTCAGGAGACAAAGCTAGGAAATGTATGTGTGTGTACACACATTTGCCTATGTTTGTTTCTACATCTGTCTATATATTGAAGACCTTGAGTTCAGACCAGTGCTTCCAGTTTTAGTCTGATCCTGCATGGTTCATTCAAGTTTCACTCCCTTTCATATTTGTGACTTCATTCTTTGACAGAAAGCTGCCTCCCACTACCTGTAAAATATTTATTTGATCAAATCAATTTCCGTTTGTTGTTGCCATCACCCCATTCAGGCTCTGACAACCCTTACCAGGTGCCTCTCCGCCACACGCACCTTTCTGATCCTCTTAGACTCCATTTTCCCACACCGGGCCACTGTGGCACTCCCACCAGTGTCAACCTTCTTGTCCTCAGCTGAATTATTCAGAAAGGGAAGAAAAGAAAAAGTTAGAAGTCTTTTTAAAAGAGTGTTCCCCCCCCCCATGTGTGTATATGTATGTGTCTCTGTTTATATACTCTGTGCTTATCTTAATACTTATTGCTCCTTATTTGGAGCCTGCCTTGGGGAGAGTGCTCACCAGGTTTGCATTATATATGAGAGCCAGGAAGGATCCATCATAGACACATGTGAATAGATGCTTTAGATATGGGAAAGTGCAGTCTGTGCTTTTAAAGGCCCAGTAGAGGAGTCAGTGGGGACTGGCCATCTTTAAAACAAACAGGCCAAAGGCACAGGTGTTGGTTGTAAGTGGCCCGTGTTGCAACCGTAGTGCCCATGGTGGTGTTTTTTGTTTTCCTCAAAGCAAATTTAAATTTTGAAGCCCTCTTATTCTGGGATTGGGAGACCATAGAAACCTTGGTATCTGTCATAACTTATGATCTATAGCTCTTTGAAGAGAGTGTCTTCTTAAAACCCAGATTTTAGTTCACCTTTAACATACATAAGCAGGTCAGCCAGATCAAAACAAAACAGGTGTATCTTTGTCCCTGTCATTCCCAATTATATCATTTATCCCATAAGGTTTTTCTACTTGAGGCTATCTTCTTCCAGCCCGGTGGGTTTGGAGACTAGAGTAGGCTGGCCTTCACTAGTGTGGCCCTTTTGGGCAGTGACTAAACCAGTGGTCTCTTTCATTTGACCACTCTTCATATAGAAAGTTTTTTTCACTGAATTTTTTTTTACCACCCTGTTCCCTTCTGCCCTGAGTCATGGCCTCACAACTCTAATGCTCCTAAAATTTCACATGTTCGGAACTCACCTCCTACTAGTGTTTCCCCCAAACCAGCTTCCCTGGAGCCTTCTCCATCTCAGGTTCAGTTAGGGGCAAGAGGCCTTGGTCTTGTCCTTAGCTCCTCACTTGCACACCTGCCACATCTGGTTGTCAGCAGGTTCTGTCAACTTTGCTGCCACATCTGTAATGTGACCACCTTCATCACCTCTCCTGCCCCACCCTGGCCCAAGCAACCATCTTTACAGGCATCTGCCAGTTGGTTCCCTGCTCCTGCCTGTGTCACTTTCCTGCTCTGATCATGTGTTCCCTTCCCATTCATGGTGAAAACTGAGGCCTTTCTCTGACCCACGAGGCCCTCCGTAGTCTGCCTGCCTGTCATCTCGTCTCATCTTCTGATTGCCCTTCCTTCACTGCTCCAACCACACTGGCCTCTTTGCCTTTCTTTACACAAGTTGGGCATGTTCCTTGCCCCAGGGCTTTGCACTTGCTTTCCCCGGTGCCTGTAGTTCTCTTTCTCCCAGGGCTTGATGAGCTTCCTGCTTCCATCAGTGGCTCAGAGGTTTCTGGAGCACTCAGTCTAAAAGTTCAGCCCCTCCCCTGACATGTCATACTGTCATAGCCCCTTCTTTCTTTTTTTCTCCTTTAAAATATAGTACAGTATTTATCACTAGCTTAGTACTGTATGTTTTAATTATCTTGTATATTGCCCATCTCCCTACAATGGAAGGTCAGCTCCATGAGGTCAGATGTTTCTGTTTATTGTGTTTTCTGCTCTGTTCCTACTGTCTGGAACAGTTCCCGGCTCCTCAGAGTTGCTCAGTAAATGAGTTGGATGAGTGAACAAAATTGCTCAGCAGTCCCACCTGGCTCTGTTTATCTCTGCCAGTTCACCCCCATTGGATGGAGAGGGTCTATATTTCCAGTTGTTTGCTGGATGTTCTGGCTCGGACTTCATACCTGCTTGAGGTCCTTGCCCCTCATCTTTCAGCTTCTCCAGACTGGCATCTCATTGCCTCCCCCCTCACACAGATGACCTGTTGATTCTGTGTGTGGCCTGTGTTTTCCTCTCCTGTGATGCAGCTCTGCTCAGGATGCCCCTTGCCCCTCCTTATTTCCCTACTTCCAGCCCTACCAGCTCAGCTTCCATCCAAGCCAGCTGCCATCCACTTCATCAGCAGAAGCCTCCTCTACACCAGGAAGAACCTTAATCCAGTGTCCCTGGCACTCTCCGTGTGCTTCAGCTTTGACACTTGACTTTCCTATGCTGTGTTTAGCTGTTTGCGGTTATGGTTGGCCTATTTGCTGGGTCACACCTGGAGGACTGTGTCCTTCACTTACCAACAATACTTGTTTATTCTGCAATACCTGGCGGTGTCTTAAACTTGCCTAACACTCTGTAAACTTGTATGATTGAATGAATACTAGTAAATTAAGGTAGAATGTCTTATGCTATTACAATGTCCTGTTTTCCAAAAGCCTAAAAAGTTTTGTTTTCTATTTGAGAGAGAACTGATTACCTTAGCCAGTGGTTCTCAACCTTCTGGCGCTTTAAATACAGTTCCTCATGTTGTGACCCAACCATAAAATTATTTTCGTTGCTACTTCATAACTGTAATGTTGCTACTGTTATGAATCATAATGTAAATATCTGATATGCAGGATGGTCTTAGGAGACCCCTGTGAAAGGGTCGTTCGACCGCCAAAAGGGGTCGTGACCCACCGGTTGAGAACCACTGCCTTAGACATTTTTTAAAGTCAGGCTCCTGCCTCAGTTGTAAGAGAACATCAGCCATCTCTTCTGCATAAGGCTGCATTGAATTTGGGGGAAACAGATTTAATTACAGTGCATCTGACACAGTTAGGTCTAAGACTTGCTTCTAGTATCACTAATTAATATTTGTGTTATATATAGCCCAAATATGTCATACATTCTTTAGCTTGAGGCAGAAGAGTTTTAACAGATTTGTTTATTTAAGTGAGAGATCTATTTAAATCTTTTAACTATAAGGTAATTTAATATGACATGAACACTCATCACCAATGATTATTAGCTTCACTTTCTTTGACCAGTAATACTATAATTAGGTGAACCATATGCTCCATGTAGTTATATTCTGTGATACTCCATCGCTATATATAAAAGGCTAAGTGACCGACCATCCGTCTGTCCGTCCAGCCGGCCAGAATATATGACACGCACTAGCAATTTAAAAATAAACGTTGACTTGCGCATGCACAATACATATAAAGCTCTCGACGCCAATCGCACGCGTGTGTTTTGATCTGTCATTGTCGATTGTGAATTTGGTTGTTTTTGTTGACATTCTGAAGCTCAAAGAAAGCAGGGGCGTGGACAGAATATGTCTGAAGACCAACTAGGCATAACGTACATCGGAAGCCAAAAGAAACTGGTGTCCCCATCTGACACTGGCCTCCCATTTAAATTAATTCAAAGACAGTTTCCGTGATGCTAGCATTTGCGATGACTATTAATAAATCACAAGGACAAACTCTAGACAGAGTAGGACTATCCCTACCTGAACCTGTTTTTGGACATGGTCAGTTATATGTTGCTTTCTCTCGAGTTCAAAGAGCATGTGACGTTAAAGTTGTAAGTACTTCATCACAAGGGAAATTAGTCAAGCACTCTGAAAGTGTTTTTACTCTTAATGTGGTATACAGGGAGATATTAGAATAAGTTTAATCAATTTATCAGTCGTTTTTATCAATGTTTTTATATCATGTTTTTGTGTTTATATCATGTCTTTGTTATATCATGTTGTTATTGTTTATTAATCAATTTATATATTATTTTCATATACATTTTACTAATTTTCTTTCATCTCCGACACTTCTATTATAGAGAAAGGGCGAGTAGCGATATTAAAATATTTCTTCTAATTAATTTCCTTTCAATGTGCACGAATCTGTGCACCAGGCCACTAGTCTAATATAAACAAAAACAGTTGGGGCTCACTCCCAAGCACATTACTCTGAAACATGTTAGAGTGGCTTTTGGTATCCCCTGTTTCTTTCTTTGGTCTTTCTATTCTTGTCTGTTTTTAATTTCTTTGTTCTTGTTGTTGGTATACTTGTTCTAACTGTTGATACGGAAATAACTTTTAAAGTTTCATTTCTGTCTGATGAGCTCCTTGTCACCAAGTTTAGTCTTTAGTTTCAGAGTTAGAACTTTTCAGGATCATTTGTTATTACAGCAATGAAAGTACTAATTATTGACCTTATCAAAATTCTTTAGACTCTTGCCCCTTGCTCAGTGTTTTCCTGTTTATAGAAGCACATATGGATAGTCCCAGAAACTACAAACTCCTTGTTACTCAATAGCATCAGTGTCTGATAGAAGAGGGTTTTAACAGCTTGACAGACCTCTCTTGAAAGGGGGCTAACTCCTTGTCCTAAGTCTTCAAGTGGCAACAGAAGGCCTATCTTGTCTCATTCATCTGTCTTCCCCTTGCTGGGTTATGTTTCTGATGTGATCAATGCAACTGATTTTTCTGGGCATGCCACAGCCAGCATTGTTTTTTATTGCTGCTCTATTTTTCATTGTGAAGAATGACCTTTTTTTTTTTTTTTTTTAACCATTCAGATATTTTGAAAGGTATTTGTAATTTAACAGTCACATAACATTTTTTTTTTTTGGCAACAGTCTACTTCACAAACTGTCCTCTCATATTACTTCTCATGAAGAGATAATCTGGTTTTATAACATATTTAGCAGGTTAAGTTTCTTTAAGTTGAGGCATTAGGTAAAATAAATTAAATGATAGTAAAAACCCTTCGATCCTCCTTTCATAGAATTAGCAGAAAAATATTTCAAAATTTGAAGAAGTGTAACTTGAGTACTTTTAAAGCACAGTGTCTCAAAGAAGATGTTAAGTACATGACTTGAATGAAAATTAGTTTGTTCTTAGGTATTAATTTTAAACTAGAAAGTAAGAGTGTATACCAAGCTTTTGCCTGAGAAATTACTGAAATTTATGGCAAATTTAAAGTGTTGATTGGGAAAATGCCTGTTGAAGAGTTGCAAATGATAGGAAAATACAGAATCTTAAAAAGAAGCAAAATAAAACATGATAAGCAAAGTATCGTGATTCCCCTTCTCTTTGGTTGCCAGGATGATCGGGGCCAATATGCTTAATATTCCTGTTGTTATTTCTTATCCTTAATTTTCTTCATTTTAATTTTCTTCATTTTTCTCACTTATCCTTTCTTATTTTGCAACTGAAAGAGATGAGAAGTAACTAAAAGTGAAATAATGTGTTTTGTGATTGTGTCATACATTTATCTTGCCTTATAATGGGGATATCTTTCTGACCCTCTTATCTAAATTGCACCTGTAACTAAATCCTAACTAGTCTGTCAGTGTGCTACTAATGTCTCTATGCTTGTTTTGTTTTGTAGATTGGCTCACAGAGTGATTGCTCATCCCCTTGGACTTTGGTTCTGTGGTGCCAATGGAGTGTAGGACTCAGTTGTCTGGGCTAGAATGACAGAAGCCTAATGTCCAAGATGGAGAAGAAACGAAGAAAGAAATGAAAGCCTCTTTTCAGGCCAAATCACAAAAGGCCATGAAATTTAACTTTTATTTACATTGGACAAGACTGTAAAATGGCTGATCAGTAATGTTTCAGCTTTTAGCTGAAACAAAAATTAACTTATAATCAAGGAAGAAAAAAGTGTGATTTGAATTTATGCGATTTTATGACCATATTCACTTATGACCATGAAGCTTGTCAACATCTGGCTGCTTCTGCTAGTGGTTTTGCTCTGTGGGAAGAAACATCTGGGTGACAGACTGGAAAAGAGATCTTTTGAAAAGGCCCCGTGTCCTGGCTGTTCCCACCTGACGTTGAAGGTGGAATTCTCCTCAACAGTTGTGGAATCTGGTAATGATATTCTTTTTAATATTTTTTTATTGATTTCAGAGAGGAAAGGAGAGGGAGAGAGAGAGAAACATCAATAATGAGAGAGAATCATTGATCAGCTGCCTCCTCCACGCCCCACACTGGGCATCGAGCCCGCAGCCTGGGCATGTGCCCTGACTAGGAATCACACCATGAGCTCCTGGTTCATAGGTTGTTGCTAAACCACTGAGCCACGCCAGCTAGGCATGCTATTCTTTTAAATGTTAGGGACTCCTTCTATGCTTTTTGTTTCAAACTTACTTTAAACATTAGCTTTTATGAAAAAAAAAAATCCAACTCTTTGCACAATAAAGTTCAGGTGGGGTGAGTGCATAGCACTTGGGTATTATATTCACTCTGCTGAAGTTTCTTTCCCCAATGTAGTTAGCTTATATGAAGCAAGGAAATTGATGTTCTGAATTCTTTTCCTAAACCTTGATTCCATGGAACAGATGCATTGTAGCTGGTGAGGGCTGGGAATTTGGAGATGCCAAATGTTTAATGTACTAAAGTACAAGTGAGCAGATGTGATAACTAACAAATAGTCTTGTATAATCTCCAAATTTTGTTACTGTTTTCAGTAAAATAAAATTGAACCTTCACTTCTCTGGGTTCCTTTTGCTTGTTTGAAAAACTTACATGTATTTCTTTGCTGTATATTCAAACTTCTGTTAATATTTGCTTTTTAAAAAAATAGCACAGGTATCTGATTTTGAGTAATGTAGTCTGTGATCAGGGGATTCATATACATTATTTTAATATAAAGTTCTGGAAACTGCTGTCCAGAACATTTAAACCAGTCTTTTTGTTTACTGCTCTTTTCACTGTGGGTTTTAAAATATATAAGTTTTCTTTTACCAGGGACATTTTAGATTAGATATAATCTTATGTTATATGTGTACATAAATTCTTATTTTTATTTGTGGTCATTGATTTCAGAATATATTGTGGCTTTCAATGGATACTTTACAGCCAAAGCTAGAAATTCATTTATTTCAAGTGCCCTGAAGAGCAGTGAAATAAACAATTGGAGAATTATTCCTCGAAATAATCCATCCAGTGACTACCCTAGTGATTTTGAGGTGATTCAGATAAAAGAAAAACAGAGAGCGGGGCTGTTAACACTTGAAGATCATCCAAACATCAAACGGGTAACACCCCAACGGAAAGTCTTTCGTTCCCTCAAGTACGCAGAGTGTGAGTACTGAGATCCAGGCTAATGTGTATCGATTTCTGTTTCACTTGGATTTAGATAGAGAATGTACATATTCGCCCATGTTGTGCTCCACCTCCCTCATACCCCACCCTTGAATTTATTTTGAAAACTGAACTGGTAGAATAGTTGAAAAATAGTACAGTGCACACCCATGTCATCTTATCTAGTTTCCTCAATTGTGAACATTTTCTTGGCAGGAATTTAAAAAACAAAAAAGAGGCTTTCATGTTGTTCTGGTAGGAAAAAAATCAAAGTTTACAATAGAGGATGATAGTGATTTTTGTTTCTGTTGGGAGTGATTTTCACCTAGGTTTTGTCTCAGCCTTCAGACATTGAGGCCGAGATGTCCCTTCACACTCTGAAATGAAAGTTGGTGCCTTTGAGCAGGGGTCCTCAAACTTTTTAAACAGGGGGCCAGTTCACTGTCCCTCAGACCGTTGGAGGGCCGGACTATAGTTTAAAAAAAAACTATGAACAAATTCCTATGCACACTGCACATATCTTATTTTGAAGTAAAAAAACAAAACGGAAACAAATACAATATTTGTATTTGCATGTGGCCCGCGGGCCGTAGTTTGAGGACCCCTGCCTTTGAGTCTCCTCCTTGCTTGCATGTTGCTTCTGTCAGTATGTTTTCATTTCTTTCATGGTATCTCGCAAAATTTTCCTTGGTTTCATTTGTTTTTCTCAGAGCCTCCTGACCATGCACGATCCTGCCTCAGCTGGGTTTATTTCAGTCCTAAGTTGTGCAGGTGTGAAGATGGAAATAATTCAGTTATTTCCCTTTCAGTTTGAGGGCTTATTCTTTCCTACACCTTTACAACTTGGGCTTGTCAAGATAGAGTTTATCCTCAAAAATTAATTGCCTGTTTATTACATAATATTTTTCAAAGCGTATGTATTAGCAAAGAAAAGGTGTGTGTTTTTCCTGTTATAAACTGAAGTAACAAATGTCTAGTTCTATATTATTTCTTTCATTGGGAGGAAAAATAAATGAAACTTTGCTTTTGTTCCTTTGTCATATAATAGGCCTGAGAGTCTCTGAGTTTTAAAAAAACACACAGGGGAGAGAAGGCTAACTGATTTGCATAGTCTGACCAGCCACAGCCCAGTCTCAGGTGTCTGACTTCTTCAGAGCTCTTTCTATTAGTCCAGATGTTTTGTGGTGCTTTTTCTCTTTAAAAAGCAATAGCCTCAAAACAATCCAGGAAGATAAAAACAAATCAAACCTTGTACAATTAGCTAAATATTATATGTTGTTTCTTTTTTATCTTAAAATGCTTCGGAATATTTTAGGAAACATGGGAATGCCTAATTTTAGCACAGTAATCATAGAATGTGTTGGTTAGGCTTCTTTATAGCCTCTCTACCGTGGCTGTCTAATACTGTTCTTAACTATCCTTGACTTAGGAGAAAATTTACTTCCCCATGGCCTACTCTCTTAGTGCTATTCGTGACTTTGTGCAGTGACCAGTTTTTCTTTAAGTTTCAACTTTTCTCATCCTAAAAAAAGGACATAATACTACCTACCTCATAGGGTTCTTATGAAGATGAAATGCAATAGTGGATGTGAACAGACCTCAGCAGTTTTTAGGGTATTGTAAGGATACATTAAATATTAATTATTCCTGTGGCTCTGTTGTTAGAAGGCTTTGCTTTATTTTAGGCTGATACCTGTCTTACTCTGGATCTCATCCCTGCTCTATCCCATGAGCCCTAAGACAGAGCTAACCTGTTTTCCACCAGATAGAACTTAAAGATGTATTTTAAAGATATTCATGGTATCTCCTCTTGAGAATTGCCTCTCTCCAGGATAATATCTCTAGTTCCTTCAACACTTACTCATATGACATGATTTCAAGTCTCTCATCATTTGAATTGCTTTCCTTTGAATATTTTTCAGTTTTTCTAAATTGTTCTCAAAGAGTAAAGCCAGACTGAATTCAGTACGTAACATAAAACAGAACAGGCCCCTCCCTTGTTCTAAATATTATTCTTCAGTGAGTACCTCCAGTATTGTCCTGTGCTGTTGACTTAAAGAACAGAATCAACATAGGAAGTTTAGTACAGAATAATTGCAGTTGGACTGTGCAAATAATTACTTAGTGAGATTGACATGACTATGTATTTTTCCAATTCCCCTATACTTTCTTGGGTGTAGCCTGGTAAGACCAGGATAAAAATTATAGTAATTTGCTTTAGAAACAGAACTTCAGGAGTATTATAGATTTGCTCTTCTTAAGACTGAGTTGAAGTACATTTTTTTCTTCATTATAGCATTAAAAAAATTAAGTATTTACAGATAGTGAAGTCCCTGCTTTTTAGTTAACAATTTGGCAAGTTTTGATGATTGTGTACAGTCAGGTACCCAGCAACAACATCAAGATTTGATTTAGTTCCATCACCCTCAGAAGTGCGCCTGACTCCTTCATAGTTCTTTGCTTTTTGAAAGGTGGCATTCTGGTAGGTAAGCATTCTGAGAATATCGAGAAATATACACATGGAAGAAGTTCCTATTGATGTTTGGCCAGAGATGGGTGTAATGAGGTAACATGGCTTTTTCCTGTCCCAGAAATCAAGTGCTGTGAAACTTCACAATTGAGTAGGGGCCGTTCTCTTCAACTTTCCCCCTTTTTCTGGGTCAGCGAGAACAAGTTGCTGTTGAAAAATCTTCAATTTTAGTATCACAATTAACTTTATTGCTTAAAAATTGATTATCTTATCAATCTTTCTGCCTTACATTGGTTAGAAAATTTTAGGTAAAAAAATTATTTGGGAACCAAATGATGGCCAATAAGAGGCTATAAATATAACTGCATTGAGAAAATCCTTCTAGCAAAGGGAGAGAATCCCATTTTCCTTCAAAGAGGATTTCAGAAGGTAATCATTGCTGTTTAGAATGATTGTTTTCTCTGACAAGTATGTCATTTCAGTGTTTTTCCTTTCTTGGCTCTAGCTGACCCCACAGTGCCCTGTAATGAAACCCGATGGAGCCAGAAGTGGCAGTCGTCTCGTCCCCTGCGAAGAGCCAGTCTCTCCCTGGGCTCTGGGTTCTGGCATGCTACTGGAAGACATTCGAGTCGACGGTTGCTGAGAGCCATCCCACGCCAGGTTGCCCAGACACTGCAGGCAGACGTGCTTTGGCAGATGGGATATACAGGTGTGTGCCATGAACCTGGAAGCAGGGTAGGGTCTGGTGTCCAGGAGGCCCCCCTCTCGAGTGCCTAGCGCAGAATCCAGGTGGCCTCATGCACCTATGCATCTCATTATTTGTTGAGCTGCCCCTCATCTTTGACTCCTCTTGTGCTGGGCATCTGTTGCTGTTACTTTTATAATTGTTTGATTCTATTCACTTTTTGCGTCTTATTTTTCTGTACCATTTCTGAGGTTAGATGGGGTAGATTGTGAAGCATTTCTTTTCTCATGACAGATCCGTGAACAAACACAGCACTGCCCACTGTTAGAGCTGACTGGTAGTTCAGCTAAGTTCTATAATCTCTCAGGGAAAGAGATGAGATTTAAGATAGTTACCTTTCGTGATTTGTACAATTTCATGAAAATGAGTTTATCACTCCAGTGCGGTGCCCTGTGTGTAGAATGGCTAAGTAATTGGCGGTTGCACTTGATCATTTATTTCAGAACAGGAAACAATAACAATGACCATATCCTATGAAAGAAACTCACATCCTTTATGTCCAACAAGATTTTTTTTTCTTACTGATTCATCATGGCAGAAAATTTCTATTTCAACTAATGTGAAGATTTGGACCCTAACTTTTAAATGTAAGCCCATTTCCCTAGCCCCCAGCACATCACAGTTTGCCTAGGTGCCTTTCCCCATATCTCCTAGACTTGGAGACCCTTACCTCTCTGATTTCCTCAGCCTCCTGCCTTTCAGGATGCCTGAGACACTTAAACGTTTAATACCTGGTGGACTGACATTTTATTAAAATGATTGTATTTGCTTGATTTTATCTTTTGAAGGTGAAAACTCCTTCACAAGACAAATTCTCTAATCTTCAGAAACACATTTTTTATTCCCCAAACCAAATGGTTTCCAATTTTATGTGTGCCTTTTTAAAAAGTAAGTAATGCATTTTGATGGTTATCTCACTATAACTGATTATTTAAGGTAGTATTGATACATAAACACAACTTTCATTCCAGAAAGACATTGCTTTCATTACAGCTGTTAGCAGTTAAACAATAGAGTTACCTTTTTTTTTTCTACATGTTTTCTAGAATTTCTTGATCTGATAGCATCTATTATTTCACATTGGTGCAGATGGCTTTTGGCCAATATCTGAAATAGACTCATTATTATAAAAAGGTGTTTTTTTTTCTTGAAATAGGATTACCCCTGAGTGTTCACAGCTCCTCTCTGCAGAGTTAGTTCTCATGAATGAGCAGCAGTGAATAAGTCACTGTCCTTGTCAAGAGTCAGGCTAGTTCCCCTGCTCTTAGAGATGTGTGCTTTGTGAGTGCCTCTCTAGAGAGACGAGGGGATGCAGACATGGAGGGAATTACCACAAGGGGAAATCCATCATCAGAGGAGGAGTGGGAGAGGTGGTTCATTCCTGAGCACTGGTGACAGTTGCGTGTCCAGCGAGATTTTTTTGTTTATCCTCAAGTCTTGTTTAGCAGCAGATGGTGGTGTTCCCCAGCCAGGACCCCCGGTGCATCTACCCTACCTTGTGCACTCTGGGCCAACTTTGGCCCTTCATGACATGCTCTCCATGGGTCACAAGGAGGGATGTGTGTTATAGACAAAAATTCAAAACGATGATTTCTCAAACCTGATTGTGCTTGCTTTCTTTTTGGGATAAGGTGCTAACGTAAGGGTTGCTGTTTTTGACACTGGCCTAAGTGAGAAGCATCCCCACTTCAAAAATGTGAAGGAGAGAACCAACTGGACTAACGAGCGAACGCTGGACGATGGTAGGTGGCCACACTGTGGTGAGAGCATGCATGAGGCATTTTCTGGTCACATGTGGGCTTCATGCAGGACTCCCACCCCCCATTTTAGCAGTTAAGTATTTTTTCTGAGTGTCAATGATTAAACAGTTTGTGTGCAATAGTTATTCAGACAAACTCAAGTTGTTACTGCCTTTTAGTGGGAACTTTTCTAAATATCTTAGGATGTTGGGAGTTGGTATTTGAGGAGAGAGAGAGGGGTGCCTGGTGGAGGAGAAGCTTTCTGTTGGGGAGAGAGCGGGACTGTCTAGATCCAGAAGTGAGACAGGTACGGTGCGGCCTCTGAGTGGAAGACAGTACCGAGAGACAGAGGTTCTACACAAGGACTTGGAGAATGAGCCTGTTTGAATTGGTTTGAAATGTTGCATGTTGGCACACGTTACCAGCAATTTTATGACTTTTTTCCCCTTTATTTTTTCTTTTTTATTTGACTTTTCTTTTTTTATGGGCAACAGGGCTGGGCCACGGCACTTTTGTGGCAGGTGTGATAGCCAGCATGAGGGAATGCCAGGGATTTGCTCCAGATGCCGAACTTCATATTTTCAGGGTCTTTACCAACAACCAGGTAGGTGTTGAGGACCCCTGAAATGTAAAGAATTGGTATTAAAAGGTAAAAAATTAAAACTCTAGAAAATACATGCTGGTTTAAATGCACACACATCAGCGAGCTGAGCTGCTGCAGACATTCCACATGAACCATGCTGTCTTTCTACTGTCCCTTTGGTATGGCTTTGCCCTTCTGCACCACCCCTTCATGGCCTCACCGGAACCCTGAAGACCCTGCTTCGGGGCACCTGTGCACAGGGATTCCTTGACTGCCCGTTTCTTCCTCTCCTTTGGGCCTGCCTACGGCTCCTGTGCCACCGCATCTTGGGCACATTTCTAGTACTTTCTACATGAGAGAATAATCACGTTTGTGTGTTTTCACCTCTACTGGATGTGACCCTGAGGGTCACCTGTGTAGCCCAGCATTTGGCATCATGTTGAGCAATGTGGACTTACGAGCCTTTCCCTTACTCTAGGAAAGGGAGAGGGTTCTAGTATTTATTTATAACGTTTAATTTCTGTTAGGTGATACATAGTTTTATATATTTGTGTAAAAGGCAATGCAGGGTAATTCTCCCAACCCTGTCCCCATCCAGCAGGTGTCCCTTACTTCCCCATCTCTCATGTGAGGATTTCTTAATTTCTTATACCCCTCCTCCTAGAATTTCTTTTGCATATACAAGCAAATATGTAGTCTTATTTTTAAAAGCCTTTAGAAAACATGATACTTAATTATTACACTCACTTTATTGTAAGTTTAATTTTGTATTTTATAGAAACACCTAAATGGTGATACACAAAGTAATTTAACTTCTGTCAGGGAACTAGGAGGAATTCAACATCAGATAAATAGTTCTATGAAATAACTTCTATTGATGCCATTTATCCTTCAACCTATTTAGCAATAAAGATTATTAGACAAATACATTAAATTATTCAGTTTAATAAACTTGACTTAATACAAGTGTCTTAGGATCAATCGTTTTGTAATAGGGGCAGTTAGAAGTTAGGGATTTTGCCTCGGTAGGTGTACTTGAAGGTAAGAAGCTGTACCTTAGACCTGGAGAGGTAGGTGCCTTCAGAACATGCTCTCTCAATGAAGTCTTAGAGTTTCTGGATGTAGAAGTCTACATTGCGGAACATAATTTATTCTTGGGATTTATTTCTGCAATTTAAGTTAATACTTCATGCTGCTAAGAGTTTATACTTTACCCTTAAAATTAAAAACTCTGTTGTACACTTTGACACTTTCACTGAAACACCTGAAAGACTGTCTTAACATTATCCAGGTGTCCTACACATCCTGGTTCCTGGATGCCTTCAACTACGCCATCTTAAAGAAGATCGACGTGCTCAACCTCAGCATCGGCGGCCCTGACTTCATGGACCATCCCTTTGTCGACAAGGTTGGTCATATCACTGCACTTGGTGATGGCTCCCTTCACAAGCCCAACTCTGAATGCTTCCTCCCTCCTGTGCTGCTGGTTTGCCACCCACAAGGTGACTGCCTAGTAAGGACAGATGGGTGATGGAAAGCCAGTGTCTGCTCCATGTGCTGCATAGTCCTATGTCCTGGCTTTTATTCTTGCTAACATACCAGTTACCAAACACATTCATGCCTATAAGGGTCTAGTGGTACATTTTCAGTGGTACATTTCTTAGGACTAATTTTCAAAGTTGTGGTTATTTTTTGATAGTTATCCATTGATTGTTTAAAAGTGGTGTTCTTTCATAAATAAATGCTTGCTAATTTTGTAGGTGTGGGAATTAACAGCTAACAACGTAATCATGGTTTCTGCTATCGGCAATGATGGGCCTCTTTATGGGTAAGTATCTCCAATAATAGGGATGAATTTAGAGGTGGTCCCCCCTCCCCCCAAAATAACTGAAAAACTGTTGTCTGTCTGTTTTTGTATTTATACCTGTTTATAACTATCTAAAACTGCATATGGAAATTTTCAGCATACCAAAAAAGCAGGCTGCATAATGACCTTCAGGTTCCCACCACTTGCTTTAGTAGTTATCAACTCAAGGCCAGTCTTGTTTCTGTTTAATTTCTCTTTTACTTTGTTATAAATAGAAACTTGGAGGCCTAATGTTTTTATTTTATTTTTTTCTTCAAAATCAGGAAAGTCAATCTGTTAGAAAATGAAAGGATTTTACAGTATTTATGGAGACCCACTCTGTAGGAGGCACAGGGGTGAGGAGGTAGGTAGATGAGAGGCCTGCCTCTCTAGGAAAGATAAGGAATAAACAAAACTAACATGGGAGAAAACAGCATAATAAACACAGATGGTGGTGCTCTTGAGGTTGACAAGAGGGATCAGATGGGGAAAGCAGAGAGAACAGTATCACAGAAACGTCCCTTTGTGCTCTGCTGGCGTGGTGAACCGAAGCAGCATGAGACACAGAACATTAGTCACTGAATCACAAGCAGAAAACTTTGGTTTAGAGATCCCAGTTTTATTTTTATCTGCTGCTCCAATATTTATTCTCTCAGTAATGTATATAAATAATTTCTTGTGCTGAAATTCTTTTGCAGTAGGATTTGTCACTCTCTTTTATTGGGTACTAAGATGTGCGTGGTTCCGTGCAGTGACAAAGAGTGTCAGGTCACCACAAAGGGCAAAGAAAATACAGAGTCTGCCCTTAGTGCAGGGGTGGGCAAACTTTTTGACTCGAGGGCCACAATGGGTTCTTAAACTGGACCGGAGGGCCGGAACAAAAGCATGGATGGAGTGTTTGTGTGAACTAATATAAATTCAAAGTAAACATCATTACATAAAAGGGTACGGTCTTTTTTTTTTTTTAGTTTTATTCATTTCAAACGGGCCGGATCCGGCCCACGGGCCGTAGTTTGCCCACGGCTGCCTTAGTGTGTCATAACCCGGTAGAAGTAGAGACGAATGAATGTGTTCTCTCCTGAATGCGTGTGTGTCTGGTGCACACAGTGAGGATGTGTGCCTGGACCTCAGAAACACTCACTCACTGCCTCGCAGCCACATCCCTGGGAGAGCAGGTGGCCTTGAGGACTGGCGAGCTTATGCAAGGGGTTCAGGGCATAGGGTTAGGCTGAATATGTGAAATTAATGTTTTTATAGGCCAAAAACCATGCATATTGGCAGTCATGTTTCTGACCCAATAGTTCTTTAGTCAGTGATCTTCTTGTAAAGGGTCCAGGTAATTGGATTTTTCTCTGTCATCAGCAATATTTAAGTCATAGGTGGCATAACTATAGTTCTACCATGGAAAACACTGATTTCTAAGTAATCTCATCAAGTTTTCTTTTTTCCTTTCAAATGTTTCTCAACTTTGCTCCTTTTCCCATTTCTGATGTCTCCCCCCAAGGCCAGCCCTTACCAGTTCAGAGTCATCTGGTTATGAAGTGGGGTCCTAGCCGGTCTTCCTGCCTTTCAGTCTCTTCCCGCCCCAGCTCTTGCTGCATGGGTGACGTGGGTTGTGGGAAGAGTGCAGGTGTGAGCCAGACTAGTCCCACCTGCCCCTCGTAGGCTATGGGACCTTCAGTCTTTGAGCCTCAGACTCCTCACCTGTCACAGGAGGGCATGACAGCCGCCCATGTAGGTGGTATGGAGGATGAAAATAGGTGGGGAAAGTACTTCAAATGCTGGGCCTCTGTAAGTAGTGGCTCTTCTTTTTCTTCCTTTTTTGTGTGTTTCTACTGTTAAAATTCATGTCCTGGCAGTTTTCTTTTTCCAGATTTTTCAGTGGATTATTGCCTAATCAAATCAGAATTTTTCTTCTTGATTTTCAAGGTCCTCAGTATTCTAGGCTGCAGTCGCCAAACTTTTTCTGTAAAGGATCAGATAATCAATACTTAAGCTTTGTGGGCATGTGGTGTGGCCCTTATAGTGTGAAGGCAGCCTTGGAATGTGTAAATGAAAGGTTGTGATTGTGTTCCAGTAAAACTTTACTTACCAGAACAGGTGGTGGGCCTGTTGTGGCCCTCTGCCATAGTTCGCCATTGTCACCTGAAGTTGTGGGCTCAGCTTTATTTTCCATTACTGTGTGTACACCTTCCTCAGTTCCAGTCTCCTCCTGGGTCTCCCTAGAGACCATGTTTTTTCCAGTCTCCATCACCTGTTCCTGCTGCCGACCTTCCTAGCTTGCCTCCCTTCTGTTCACACCCGTGGGCTCCCAGCTCCTCCACATGCCGTTCTGACTGCTTTGCCATACACGAATCGCTCTTCTGAAATCCTGTGACTTCTCTGGGCAGTCACACACACTCAGTAGCGTGTAATCAAAGAGTTGTTCGTTTCCAAGGTATTAGAGAAGAACCCTGGAGAGGAGGGCCCTGTGTCGCTCTTTGTGTCTGTCCATAGAGCTGCACAGATCCGGACCTGCCAGCTGCTTTGCAGTGATGGGAATGGCATGTAATCAGGATGGCACAGCTTGTGCGGTTCTGGCTTACTGCTTGGGCATCGGGTAGTTCAATGACGGTATTGTACGCAAATTGCTGGGTCACTTATTGCAGGCATTGAGCTGCCAGTCACTACAAATAATGCTCGCATCCCCAGGTCCCCTTGCTGTGAGCTCTCTCAGGGTCCTGCACCCTTGACACTTAAACTTCACGATGCAGGGGTCTGCAGTTGCAGCTTCCTCTTTCATCACCAGCAAAGATTTCTTGATGTTTTCCCTTCTAGTTTAAGGGTCTAGTTTAAAGCACACTAAGTATTATAGGGATTAACAGGTAGAGGGAGGGTCAGAGGGTGGCTTTTTTTTTTTGCATCAACTACAGTGGGAAGTTTTGTCAGTGACTTCTAAGCTCTGCTCCTTGATTTCATAGAAATTTAGAAATTTTTAGCATCAGACAGTAAAATATCACTGTCGGTGCCTCTGAACAACCACTTGATAGCATGTCATTGGCCAGTGGGCTAAAAGGCAGTGCCAGGGTTGATTCAGTGTGGTTTAAATAACTGGTCAAAAGCACATGCTCTAAAATCTTGCTACTAGTTTCAGTGAAGCCACTGGAATCAGTTTTGGTTATTGAATTGTCAGAGTTTGTTTTTTTGGTAGCAGAACTACCAAATAGATAAAGCTCGGAAATGCATTTTCATAAATGGTTGTTTTATATTTTCAAATAGTTTAGCTGCAACCTGATTTATATCTTGATTTTATAGTTTAAACATTTTTGTCGTTATCAATTTCACTATAATTTCTTTGCAGATCTAGTACATTTGAGGTATGGAAGAGAATTACATGGTTTTTTTCTCTGCCTCTTTCCTTTGAGGAGCTCAAGATTACGGAGTAATGGTTATCATTTCCACAATTCCCAGTGAGGAAAGGGGAACACCCTGCAAACTATCAGTTGAAAACTAACTTCCTGACCATGGCAGA
Organism: Myotis brandtii; assembly: GCF_000412655.1. Lineage (NCBI taxonomy): Eukaryota > Metazoa > Chordata > Mammalia > Chiroptera > Vespertilionidae > Myotis > Myotis brandtii. The sequence goes on from NW_005356042.1 coordinate 8,101,046, forward strand.
TGCAAATGTGTGATTACAGCTCCTTCCCAGAGGAATGTGGGATCTAACTGGGGAGGCAGGATGAATACCTTGGAACAATTTGAAAGGGATGTGAGAATGTATAAGTAGGTGATGAATTATCATAGTGTTAAATCTTGTGAAGTTAGAGAAGGGGGATTCCTTCAAGCCAGAGGTAGTGAAGGAAAAAGAAAGTCTTGGGCCAAAGTATGATATGTTGACAGGGAGGAAAAGGAAGAAAGGGTGGTCAGTGTGAGGGTGGCAGTGAGCCTGGCCTTCCACAGCACAGCTGTAAGTAGCTGCAGGCCATCCCAGCAGCGTGTCTTGACACAGAAGAGCCTAATACCGTCTTAGATTTTTCTGGGAGGATTTGCCTTTATTTGAATTATTCACTTAAAATTATTTTTCTTTCCTTGTGTTTTTGTGCCTCAATTTAGCACTCTGAATAACCCTGCTGATCAAATGGATGTGATTGGAGTAGGTGGCATTGACTTTGAGGATAACATCGCCCGCTTCTCTTCAAGGGGAATGACTACCTGGGTAGGCTTTTTTTCATGTGCCTAAAGGAACCGTTTGTCTCAGAGCCTTTGGGTGCATTTGTAAGTGCACAGATAGAAAAGCTTGTAAGCCCAACCCTCACATGCATGGATGGCATAGCCAGGTCTGTGGGTACTTGCCGGCCATGAGGACAAGAGATCTGGCCCCGTTGATCTGGCCTGTCACTTGACTATGGTGAGCAGGCAGGGACAGGTTCTGAGTGGTGTTTCCTGGTTCCCCTTCAGTTTTACTTATTTCTGAGTGACTCACTGTGTAGGTCAACTGGATTCATACCCACTTGTCCTAAGTAGCAGGAAGGTGAGCAGTCTTCCTTGGTGCTAGGTGAGATGATTTTTTTGGCCTTAAGAAGCAAGAGAAGCCAGTGAGAAGAATTTAATATCAACTCTGCTAACGCAGAAGTAATTGTATTTAGCTGGACAAAATGGAAATAACTCCAACAAGTTAATTAATTCAGTTACTCTGGGTTTAATCATGCATCTAATTCGTCGTCCTTTACCCATCAGAACAGCAGTGGAGTCAATGTTAGATGCTCCCTCAGGCAGCAATAGGCACTCTTGCCTGCCCCGCAGGGTCTTCAGGGTCACATCATTCTGGGTGCTCTAACTCAAGTGCCAAGCTTTGAGGTCTTGGGAAGTCCCAGAAAAGACTCGCAGCCTCCTGAGAACATGGTGGCCTTGTCCGCACTGGCGCCACTCTATGGGATAGCCTTCTCCCTCTAGAACATCGCCTCTCCTGGCACCATTTTCAGTTGGCCCCACAGTGGGTCCATGCCATGTGCACTTGGATTCCTTCTTGATGATGTTCAGTTGTCGCCAGTCGGGTGGACCCCACCCTGAGAAAGTCAGTCCCAGGGATATGTTTCATATTCATTCACCTATACTCCCTCAGCACTTTCGTTGTATGGCTAAATACTTGGAAACAACACCACCACCAATTGATGTCTCTCTGGCTCCCTCGAAAGTGCTTTCATGGAATTATAATGCATTGCTATGCCCTTAGAAATGTTCCTGAGACACTTACTTACAGAGCTGTAGTTGAAGGTATCTTTACACAGGGTCCCACATAGCTGGATGCAAGTCCATTTATGTTTGACTGCCCTGAAAGGTATTTTTACTTCAGTTGGATTGCTTCTTTCTACAGAATATAAGATCCTATTGTAATTCTCATTTTGCCTCAATTTCCATGAAATTTCAGAGTATTCCGTTAAAAACTTATCTGTTACTTGTACAGTTACATTTATCATTCTGAATGGTTTCTTCTTTCCCCTCTGGTGGAAGATTAAAATCTTCAGTTATATTATGTACATTTTTCTTATAAAGAAAATTTTTCTTTTCTTAATTTTTAGTATTGTCTGATATTTCTAAGATATTTCTAATTTTTAAGTTATTTAGCGATAAATCAGTTTTCAGTTTCTAGTTTTGCATGCTAACAAAATTTTAAAGATTCACTTTGTAATTGCTCTATGACATTACTATTACCCTGGTTATTATAAAATACTCCAAAAATAATTGTATTTTCTACATTATCATTTAAGCTTGTTTTCTGTATTGCAGTGAATTTCAGACTAAAACCAGTATCTTACTGAGGTTACACTCCATTTAAGTAACCCTTGTTTTTGTTCTGTGTGCCATTGTGTGTGCTGTGGTAGAAATCAACCTCCTTTTATTTCTAGGAGCTACCAGGAGGCTATGGCCGTGTGAAACCTGATATTGTCACCTATGGTGCTGGAGTGAGGGGCTCCGGTATGAAAGGGGGCTGCCGGGCCCTCTCCGGGACCAGCGTGGCTTCTCCGGTGGTTGCCGGCGCCGTCACCTTGCTAGTAAGGTGAGTGTTGCCTAGCAAAGAGAAGGTGGTGCCAGCAGACCAGCTGAGTCTTGCTTGCCACCAACTTAGAATTTTAGAGCATATCATGTGACCTTGCTCCATCTGTTTCTTCATCTCCACAAAAGAGGTCAGGATTTATTCTTTGAGGGAGAATTCTTGTGAGTTAGTGGACATATATGTAGGAACACTATGTAAATGCTAAACCATAAAGCAATACATAAGGACATAATACCTGTTACTTTTTTTATGTTTGAGGTCTGGTTTTGTTTTTGTTTTTTGAAGACTATTTTTTAAGAGCAGTTTTAGGTTCACGGCAAAATTGAGAGAAAAGTACAGTGTCCCCATTTTGTTTGCTTTTATACCATTTTTGTGCTACATCTGTACTTGTTGTATCCAAACAAGTGTGTATATCAGGCAAGGATCAAAAAGTAAGGTATTTTCGTGCCATATCCTCCATTTCCTGGGGGATTCACTTTTTAATGTTCTCTGTTAGCTAAGGAGCTGTCAAACCAGGCAGTGGGACTGGCAGTCACCACTCCTTTGGGAGAGACAAGATTCTCTGTGTAATTGACTTATTCTCTTTGTCTTGTTGAATCCCATCTATGGTTGGAATGGAGTTTAATGATCGACCCTTCATTTTGTAGTTAATGAAACATGAAGTTCTCAAAGATAGTCGAATAGAATTGATGCTCACCTCTCTTTGTCTTGTTGAATCCCATCTATGGTTGTAGTTAATGAAACTGGAAGTTCTCAAAGATAGTCGAATAGAATTGATGCTCACGTGCTCTGACTTAGTCGGATACACTTACTCTCAAAATTATAAGAAGATGTCTTAGGAGCTAGCACTTATTTTGTATTTTACCTCCCCACCTTCAGCACCCCCCCCACCAAAAAAACAACAACTTTCTATCTAGGTGAGGCTTTAGTTGAGCTTTTGTGTTGCAATAACACAACACTCTACAGTTTTCAAAGTTATACTCTGTTAATTTTAAAATTAAATTAAAACAGGCAAATGATAGTAAATGTTTTTATATTTAAAATTCTCTTTAAAAGCAAGTAAATTTATGTTGATTTTAGCTTCTAATGCCAGAGATGTGTTTTATTAATAATCCTTCATAAAAGTAGGTCTTTATCTCTTTCTTCCTTTTCCCATCTTTCCCTTATAGTTCAGAGCCAAATTCTTGAGATTGTTGACATTGGTGAGAGTAGTCTTGGAAAATAACCACATGACTGTTGGAAACATTCTCTTTCTCTTCTAGTTGTTTTTCTCACCCTCGTGTTACATACAGTGAAAGAAGAGGAAAGGCCATGCCAACTGTGGAGTTACCTGGCTCCCTTGGGCTTCTGGACTCGCTAGCTAGGGCTCTTGTTTCCACTCTTGTTGATTATGAAACAAAAAGTACTAGCGTACGGCTCCCACTTGCCATGATGGTTAACAGGAACGTGGTTCTGAGCTCCACTGTTCAGTCTGTCAAATCCTCCTCCTGTCAAATGAGTGGGGAGATGAGGAGGATGTGTTTTCCATTTCCAGTGGCATCTCTAAGTGCAGATATTTTCAGCGTCAAGGAAAGCTTTCACTTCCCTCATCTCCCTGCAGCAGATGAAAATGCCACTGTGACAGTTCAGGAATATTTTTTATGGCCTGACTAATAGCTCAGAACAGACACTGAGCAACAAGGAAGCGCTTCCTCAGCTTCCGGCCTCCTGGTGCTCCAGCCTCCGGTGCTCCATAAAGAACGAGAGCCTAACCTTTGGTCTTGCTCTATCAGCAGGAAGAGGGGAAGGTTGTTGACCTATAGCTGATCTTTTAGCAGTTCTTTTATTGTTGTTGAGAATTGGTCCTACTTTATGTCCTCTTCTCATTATGTCAGATTTCCTCTCTAAACCTGTTAGAAAAACCTGCTTACACTCCAAAACCAACTGGAGTAAGTTTTTATTTTTTGCTTACCTACATTTAGAAGTCAAAATTCACTTGTGATATAATACATAGGTGTACAACAATGAATGTCTTAGTGCCAGCATTCTTAAGAGGTTGATGCTTCTTAGGTGTCACTAAGTTTCTAGCCAATAGAGCTGAGTTTCAGTGTGTCCAGATGCATCCTGATGATGAAACTCTCAAGGTGGCCTCCGGTCTGCATGTTCCTATCAGGTTTTATCCACCAGAGTGATGCATCACATAGTGGCTTCCAAAACAGAAAGGCAGGGTTTCGCTGTGGAGGCGGTGAGCTTCCCTCAGATGCTGTGCTTCTTGCCCATCCGGCATTAACTTCCCTTTCTAGGACCTGTATGTTTTCCTTTCCTTTTCCCAGCTTTCCTCTTCCTCCTGGCTTCCCCTGAGGAGCCACTACCTCTTACCTAGTCTTGCCTTCTATAATTTGTAAGGTCGACTTAGTAGGAAAAATATGTTTTTCTGATCCATTTAGTATAAACAGGTACTAGCCCCATGAGTCACTGCTCCCACAGGCCATGTGGAAGGCTAATAACTGGTCACTCCCAAGTCTGTTGCAGAAGTGATCACACAGTATCCTCATCTTAGCATGGGCCCTACCAAAGAAACTTTCATTATAGACAGAACAAGATTGGAGATCACATTTGCACATTTGCAAATTAGGAATAATCAGATTTTCACTCTTTTATGAGAAAATACATGATTTTCTCCCTCAGCACAGTCCAGAAACGTGAACTGGTGAATCCAGCCAGTATGAAGCAGGCCCTGATTGCATCAGCCCGGAGACTTCCTGGAGTCAATATGTTTGAGCAAGGCCATGGCAAGCTGGATCTCCTCAGAGCCTATCAAATCCTCAACAGTTACAAACCACAGGCAAGGTCAGTATGTTTAATTTTCGAATAGGCCTTTCTCCTCACTGGGTCCTGAGGGTGTTTTTCCCTCTGCACTAAATATTAGCCTCCAAACTGGAACCACATACAACACTCAGAGCCCATGGAGAGCTTCACTCTGCCCCTTCTACTCGGTGTCAGCTGGCAGAACTTGAACTGCTGTCCACTTCCTGATGTTCTGTTCTGTTTTGTTTTATTTATTTATTTATTTATTTGTTTGTTTGTTTATTTGTTTATTTATTCATTCATTGTGTATGTATACATATACATGTATATGTATTTGTTGTATGAGGATTTTTTTTCAGAGAATGTGGCAGGGAGAGAGGGAGGGGGCGAGAGAGAGAAACATTGAAGAAACATCGATGTGAGAGAGATACATTGATTGGTTGCCTCCTGCATGCACCCTGACGAGGGTTGGGGAGCAAACCTGCAACCCTTCTCGGTGTGTGGGCCAACACTCTAACCACTGTAACACCAGTCAGGGCTGTTCTGTTATTTTTAATATGAATGGCTTGAAATAATGGTTTTCTATTAAAACTTTCTTTTGAAATAACCATAGGTTTATAGAAATTTGCAAAAATAATATACAGAGTTCTCATATACTATTTGCTGAGCTTCCTCTAATGTCAGCATCTTAGATGACCATAATTTAACTAGTAAAACTAACAAATGAGCACTGATCCTGTCCTGTCATTAACCTGCAGGCTTTGTTCACAGTTCACTGGTTTTCTCTTATGTTCTTTGTTCCCCACATTGCATTTAGTGGTCATGTCTCCTTGGTTTCCTCTGGCCTCTAACAGTTTGGTCATTCATGACTCTGACTCCTTTGGGAGTGCAGTTACTTATTTTATAGACAGTCTCTTAATGTGAGTTTATCTGATACTTTTTCATGATTAGCTTGAGGTTATGTGTTATTGGTAAAGAAATGTTACTTTTTATTTTAAGATGATTTTAGATTTACAACAAAGTTCCAAAAATAGTATATGAGGATCCATAAATCCTTCACCCAACTCTCCCTAATGTTAACATCTATGCTAATAAAAGGGTAATATGCTAATTAGACCAGATAGACCAGACATCTTCCGGACAAAGCCACAGTGGCGGGGGCCGAGGCAGAGGTGGTTAGGGGCGATCAGGCCGGCAGGGGAGAGCAGTTAGGGGCATTCAGGCCAGCAGGGGAGAGCAGTTTGGGGTGATCAGGCCGGCAGGGGAGAGAGCAGTTAGAGGCAATCAGGCAGCAGGCAGGCCAGGTAGAGGCCGTTAGGGGCATTAGGCAGGCAGGCAGAGGGGTTAGGGGCAGGCAGGCAGGCAAGCAGAGGGGTTAGGGGCGTTCAGGCAGGCAGGCAGAGGGATTAGGGGTGATCAGGCAGGCAGGCAGAGGCAGTGAGGGGCGATCAGGCCAAAAGAGGGGGGCAGTTAGGGGCAACCAAGCCGACAGGCAGGTGAGCAATTAGGAGCCAGCGGTCCAGGATTGTGAAAGGGATGTCCCCTGAGGGGTCCCGGATTAGAGAGGGTGCAGGCTGGGCTGAGGGGATGACCCCTGCCCCCTGCACGAATTTCATGCACTGGGCCTCTAGTTAATAAATAATGTAGGAATAGACTGTTTTGCACACTCACAACTATAAACCTACTTTTGCCCACCCTTTCTTACAGGAAGGAGAGCATTACTACAAATATTCTTTTGCACTTTGTTTTTGTCACTCAACAGCACCTAGAAATCGCTCTGTATTAATTTATAGAGATTGTCTTTTTACAGCTGCATAGTGTGGATATACCATTGTTTATTCACCCACTTATTTATATTTGGGCATTTAAATTGTTCCCAGTATTTTGCAGTTACAAATTATTGCTTTGAATAACCTTGTGTCTAGTATTTTAGCTTTGTTGAAGGTTCTGTTTTCCGAGAAAATGCCTGCAAGTGGGATTGCTGGGTCAAGGAGCTTTGTGAGGTGTCACTCCATTCCCCTCCAGAGGGTTGTGTCTGTGTGTATTCCACAGCGAGGCATGAGTGCCTGTTTCCCCAGAGCCTCTGCAGCACAATGTTGTGTCATGCTGGTTACTTTCTGCCAACCTGATCAGTGAGAAATGGTGTCTCAATATTGTTGTAATTTCCATGTCTTCTCTAATTATGAGTGAATTTGAACTCTTTTGTCTATAGTTAACAGCCATATTTATATTTTTCTTGTTAAGTATGTGTTCACTTTTCCCTTTTTTCTTGGGAGGTTTTGTCCCTCAGTTGTTATGGGGTTTTTATGCATTAAGGTTAGTAACCATTTGTTGGTGATATATATTTGCAGATGTTTTACAGTTTGTCGATTGTCTTTTGATTTTGTGTGAAGTATTTCGCCAGGCAGTTTTATTTTTTTAAATAGCCAACTTTATTAGTCTGTTGTTGTTGTTGTCCTTGGATTTTTGAGTCACAGGAAGGCTTTTTCTGCACTGGGATGAAAGAGAATTCACCCAGGTTTTCTTTTAATACTTGTTTGCTTTCTTTTATTTACTTGAGACTCCCTGATCCATTGTGTGTGGTGTGATCCATTGGTGTTTATTCTTGTGTGTGGTGTGAGGTATGAATCTAATTTTATCTTTTGCCAAGTGACCACCCATTTGTCACAGCTGCATTTATTTAAAAGTTCATCTTTGCCCCAGTGATGTGAGACTCTGAGTCCAACGCATTCACCAGGGCTGCCAGCCACAGCTACTGCCACTGAAGTTCCAGACTTGCAGAAGGAAGAAATTGTTCTGCTCCATCCGTTGTTTGTGCAGACAGTCTGGGCAAGCTGGCCCAGAGGCCTGCTCAGTGCAGGGAGCATTTCAAAGCCAAGTTCCCAGATGCTTGCTGAGGCCTTTCTAAGGGCCTTGTCGCCTCTTCCTACACAGTGTGTCGCTTCAGTGTTGTTTTCTAACATGCCCTACTCTAATACCATATTCTTTGTTTCAGTTTGAGCCCCAGCTACATAGATCTGACTGAGTGTCCCTACATGTGGCCCTACTGCTCCCAGCCCATCTACTATGGAGGAATGCCGACCATCGTCAATGTCACGATCCTCAATGGCATGGGTGTCACAGGAAGAATTGTAGACAAGGTGAAATTGCTCTCTGGCTTGTAGTGAACTTGGACCTGGCCCAGACCTTTGTGCCGTAGCGTTTTCTCCTGAAAATAAAACAGGAAAGGTTCTCTCCTCCTGTCGAGTGCCAGGGTATTGGAAGCAGTAATTTATTTTCCCCTAAGTCTTTTATACATAAGTCAGGGATAAATTAGTAAAACCCATTTGCTATTTTTTTACTTTGGCATCTTAAGTTTAGCTTCTGAATCGACTAATTACATATGATCCTTTATCTTTATTATTTCCCACCTATAATTAAAGGCTCACTTGTGAGAATGAGCACGAATGGGCCTTCAGGTCTAGAAAGTATGGTCTTTTTTGAATTTTGTTTTTATCATTTTTTTATACTTACTGCATAAACATTATCACAACAGTAAAGGATAGGGAAAGAGAACAGATAAATAACTTTCAGCCCCAGCACAGTAACATAGGCATTTTAAAAAATTTTGCATACCATCTGGTTTATTTGTTTTTCAATTACCATTTACATTCAGTATTATTTTGTATTAGTTTCAGGTGCACAGCATAGTGGTCATAGCCACTATTTTTTTTAAATAATCTTTTCCAGCTCTTATCTGAAATACATAATTTTTGTTATCATTGTGCACTAGGCAAAAATTTAGTCCTTTTTTTCAGTTTTCATTATGTTGAAAACATTAAAAAATGTAGATAGGTCTCCATGTACTTTATAGTGGCTGTTTAACATTACATAGAACTATGAAGTCATAATTTGCTTACTATTTCCCCTTGCATGAACAAAAAATAGGTGGTTTTCCAATATAAGCATTTCATTGAATGTCTTTGTATATGTGATTTCCCTTTCTTCTGAATTATTTCCTTAATGTAAACTCCCTGGGTTGGAATCCAGAGGGCATGGACATTATTATGGCTCTTGGTACATACTACCAAATTCTTTCCAAGAGGAGTTACATCATCTTAGACTGTAGAGGGCGCTATCTCCACCATGTCCACACTGGGTGGTACTTTTTTAAAATTCCATGAGATTTTTTTAAAATGAGATAAAATTCCTTCCCTCTGGCCCCTGGCAACCACTAATACCCTTTCTGTCTCTTTGGGTTTACCTATTCTAGATAGTTTATTTAAATGGCATCCGACAATATGTGGTCTTTTGTGACTGGCCTTTCCCCTGGCATGATGCCTTTAAGGTTCATTGGTGTGGCAGCATGTATCAATATGTCACTCCTTTTTATGGTTGAATAATAGTCCATTGTATGGATGGATCTCATTTTGTTTAATGGACATTTGGTTTGTTTCTAGGTGGTTCATCTTTTAACTTTAAATTTGTGAGGTGAATATCTCCAGGTAATAAACCTGGAAAATGCTAATTCTATTTTTTCTTGTGCAAATTAGCTTTTTATTGCCTTGGCCCATTTTTGTACTGGAATTTAGATTTTCCCTATGCATTTGAGCAAGAAGACCTTCATATCATAGAGAAATTAACCACTGTTGTATTTTATGCAAAAAGTTACACAAATTATTGTTTAAATTTTCTTTTTAATGTGAGTGGTGGTTTTTATTTTGGGATGGAAGTTCTGTAAATGTTTCACATTTCCATGCAGTTGAATTTTGATCTTTTGTTATTTTGTTTCAAACATTAGAAACATGTCTCCACAGATATAATTAAAAATTTCAATTTCGTTTTCTACTGACTTTAATGCTTGTTAAATGTGTAGCTTTTAAATCTGTGTTAATTTGATATGTGATATAAGAGGTAGATGAAAATTAACTATTTTCTCAATTGCTAACCAGTCATCTCAAGAGCATTTATTAAAAATTCCTTTCCTTCCTCATTATTTGCATGATGTACCCTATAAATATTTTTCTCCTTTTTCAGATCTTTTTTTTTAATATGCTGACTCATTTGGGGAGTATTGTTACTATCTGGCTTGTGAGGGAAATGAGTAATTTAGGTTAGTTTGAAATTTTGAAATATTAGAATGTTAGAGCTCATTTATGTTTCTTCCAGATGGTCTCTCTCATGCTTTCCTTTTCACTTTCCTCATACCTGGAAGAGACTAAAGGGGCAGGCATTCTGACAGCAAGCCAGCTCTTCTTCTGGGCGTCCCATAAACTTCCACCTCCCCAATCATTGGCTTCAGAATTTGGGGACAGTTTGCATCTATGTCATTTTATTATTTGATTCCTTTAAATTAATGTGATTCTTTTTAAAAAATACGTATTTTTTTACTGATTTCAGAGAGGAAGGGAGAGGGAGAGATCAATGATGAGAGAGAATCATTGATTGGCTGCCTCCTGCCCATCCCCTACTGGGGATCAAGTCTGCAACCCGGGCATGTGCCCTTGACCGGAATTGAACCCGGGACCCTTCAGTCCAGAGGCTGACGCTCTATTCACTGAGCTAAACCAGCTAGGGCTGATGTGATTCTTTAAGCATACAGCTAATTGGGGTCTAACCTCCAACCTGAGAGTTTTAATTTATTTAAATTCACTACGTCTGTACGTCAACCTTTATCTGATAGAAATATGTGTCCCTTATTTTTTTTTAAGGTTGGGGAAAAAAATTCTCTTTAAAATTGGAGGCTGTCAGAAAAAGAGAAAAACAATTGGAGGCTGTCAGAAATAATGGATTCTATACATTCCTAGTGGGTGATGTTCTAGACATTCCATAGGCTACTTTGGTTATACGTTGCTTAGTGTCTGTATACAAATTTCATTTTGCCTTATTTAAAATATGAAGTATTTCTCAAAAACTGCTGTAGATAATTTAGGAATTGAGCATTTCACCTTAGCCTTGGCTTGTTTTTCTCCTGCAGCCTGACTGGCAGCCCTATTTACCACAGAATGGAGACAACATCGAAGTGGCTTTCTCTTATTCTTCGGTGTTATGGCCTTGGTCAGGCTACCTGGCCATTTCCATTTCTGTCACCAAGAAAGCGGCGTCCTGGGAAGGCATTGCACAGGGGCACGTCATGATCACCGTAGCTTCCCCAGCAGAGGTGGAAGTAAGTGCGTGCAGAGAGGGGCTTGTGTTTCTTAACCTTTCACCTTCGCCTGCCAGGAAGGGGGTGCAGGCTCAATGCCGATGGGCTCAGATTGGAAGCACAGTTGGTGTGATTAGGCTTGAAGGCCAGATCAGTGATTCCAGGGCCTGTACAGCAGCGCTCAATAATGAGTGATGGTGCCTTCAATTCTGTTGCTGAGCAACAGCAGATAGGACTATTTCATGCCAAATTTCAAGCTCAGAATGATTATAGAAAATATGTGTTCTCTGAAAGGGAATGTAGAGTTAATCCTGTGTAGCTTCAGAAACAAGGTGATTTAAATTTTAAGTCTCAAACTCAAGGTCCTGAATGGAATTAATTGTGATATATGAAGGTTCCTTTCTACATTTGTTATTGGAAATTCTTGTATTCAAATTGTTAGGGTTAAAATGATAAATAGAATCGACTTGTTAAATAAACCCCCAAACCTGAAAGTTTCTTCTGAGCAAAAGGGGCACTTCAAATTTCTTTTATTTTTTTCAGTCAAAAAATGGTGCAGAACAGACTTCAACAGTGAAGCTCCCAATTAAGGTGAAGATAATTCCTGCTCCTCCTCGAAGCAAGAGAGTTCTCTGGGACCAGTACCACAACCTCCGCTATCCGCCCGGCTACTTCCCCAGGGATAATCTGAGAATGAAGAATGACCCTTTGGACTGGTAAGCAGCCACCAGATGCGACCCTCATCACCCCCCAGCCCTTCCCCAGCAGGACTAGGGGTCGCTGTCCCTGGGGGAAGCAGACGTCACTCCTCACTGAGCCTGACTTCCTTGACCCTCATACTTTGCAGGTCCTCGTCACGGTCTTAGGGCATCCTGTGAATCTCCCTTCAGACCTGCACAGCTGTGCGGTAAAAAACCTTGAACTCATCCTTAATTGCTCTCTTCCCCTTCTGTTGAATCATTCAGCAAATTCTGTTAGTCCTCTTTCCAGACATGTCCTGACTCCTGCCCTGTTTGGCCGCCACCTCTGCTCCCACTCTTGTTCAGGCCATCGTCTCGCCTGGACAGCATCCATCACCTCCTGAGGAGTGACTGCTACCATTCTTGCTCCCTTAAGTCCCACTCAGCAGCCCTGGTCACCTAAAAACATAAATTCTATCACTGTTTGCTTAAAACTCCTATAGCTGCCTATTCATACTTCTTCAGGTGTGTGGATTTTATGAAGGGGATTTTACCCTGGCCAGACTTCCTGATGTGTCCTCCTCAGGCCTCCAGGCCCTGCTCCCTCACAGCCCCTCCGGGGCAGCTGGGCTGACCCTGAAAATGGTGAGCAACAATGATTGAAAGATTTGAGGAGGACACTTATAAGGTGTCAGAGCATAGCCGGGGCCCTGCATGAGCTCCGAGTGACTTTGAGTTCCAGGTATTCTTCTAAATTCTTCCCGACTACGCCAGGCTGGTTCTTCCTTGAACTCTGCCCACTGTGCTAACTGTTGGGAACTTAGTTCAAGTTCCTTCTTTACCTCTGCTTGCCAAGTGTCAGAGACACAGGTCAATTCTCAGTGCGGGGCAGACAGAGAAGCCGTGAGAAGTTGTGAGTGTATAAGAATGATCTTTATTGCAGGAGCCAATAGCCACATAGCCATCAGACAAGACAGTCCTCATAGCAAAGTCTATGCAAAAGGCAGCCGGACACCGGCTGATTAATACATATCTTTTCTATAAAGTAGCATCAGTCTCTGTACCCACAGCTAGCATCTGAGCAGCCACATGATGCCCTAGACTCCACTGCCTTTCATTGTAGTGGTACCTAAGTTCTCTGGCTCAGCAGCTTCTGTCTCCCCTGCCCAGGTGCTCTCTGTAGCAGACTTCTTCACATACTCCAGCCGACTAGCTGGTCAGTAACCTACTTTTACACTATTTAGACAAAGAAGGCTTCATGCCAATAGTTACATTAATCATATGGCTACTGAAGGGCACAGTGTACCATGTGTCCTTGCACCTGCTCATGGTATCTTGGCCTGATTAGGATTCTCAGGCTCAGAGTCCTTCAACATCCCATTTAGGCACATGCCCAGAGCAGCCTTTGGCCATTCTGGTGTATTGATAACAAGGCCTCTGTGCTCCCATTGGCCTGACTATCCGGGGACCTGGCATGGTTCCCACATAAGGTCAGTGCTGCTCTTTATAAAGATGTCTCTGGAAGGTAGATTGGAGAGGCTCAGGCCAGAGGCAAGTAGAAAGAAATGAGGAGAAGTTGATAGACCAGGGCAATGGCCATGGGCCTGGAGAGGAACGCATGGGTTCCACCCTGCTGAGAAGGCAGACTCAGGCTGTGAGGTGGGAGGGTGGGAGGTAGAATGACCCTGGGTGTTTCTTGGGGCATTTGGGTAGGCGGCTGACGGAGTACACAGTAGGAAAATGAGCACATTGAGGAGGATGAAGGATGGAAAGGTAAGCAGTAGTAGTGATGTAAGATTAACTGTCACCGTCTTAGTTCATTTGCCCTGTGTGGCGTGGCCCAGCATGTCTGCGTTCCCATGCCGAATTTGTCAAATGCTGGTGGTTGCTGACCATTCACATGTATGCCACAGCTAAAGTGATACCTCAGGGCATTTCTTTTTAAATCTATTTTTATTGATTTCAGAGAGGAAGGGAGAGGGAGAGAGAGTTAGGAACATCAATGCTGAGAGAGAAACATTATCGATCGGCTGCCTCCTACACATCCCCCAGAGGGGATCAAGCCCGCAACCTGGGCACGTGCCCTGACTGGGAATCGAACCAGTGGCCTCTTGGTTCCTGGGTTGATGCTCAACCTCTGCGCTACGCCGGCTGGGCAGTGCATTTCTTCTTGTTGTTTTATCCCTTTATGCCTGTGCCTTGGGCACGATTTCCTATTACTTCTGCTGGGGATGGAGCTATGCTCCTGCAGAGGCGACGGGGTTCAGGAATTAACCTGTGGCTACCTTTATGACAAGGAGAGAGTGATCATTTTAGTGCTGGGGCTTGCTGTTTTTCAGGAATGGCGACCACATCCACACCAATTTCAGGGACATGTACCAACACTTGAGAAGCATGGGCTACTTTGTTGAAGTCCTCGGCTCCCCCTTCACGTGCTTTGACGCTAACCAATATGGTGAGCAACAACGGGGTGCTTAGCCAGGTGTTCTTTCCTCTCTGTGGGGTGTTTGTGAAACGTTTGAAAGGCGAATTATGGTTTAAATGAGAGGCCAGCAAAGGGAGCATGTGTGGGGTCTTCTGGTCCCAGTGGAGGCACCAAGCAGAGCGGTGCATATTCCTACTTAGTGGTGATGGTGGTCATGTTCAGCTAAAATGCGATGCTGTCAGAATGTACTTTTATTATTTTATTTATTTTTTAATTAAAAGAAGCTCTAGCACTGTATTTGGCTTCTTCTGCAGTAAGGGAAATATCTTTGTGTTGGACGTCACAGATGAAACAGAGGCCACTGCTAGCTGGTGTCTGTGTACTGCAGGGCCCCGATCCTTTCTTTTTCACCCTCTTCTAAAGTGGTTCGGGGGCTGCAAACCAAAATGTTAGAAGCCAGTAACTTGTGGCATGGATGCCAGTAAACTACTGTGTTTCTGAAACAGTGACATCCTGTCGTCCAGAGGTGAAATTTCTCAGAGCTTGGCATTTTGTCCCTCAGGAACTTTGCTCATGGTGGACAGTGAAGAGGAGTACTTCCCCGAGGAGGTTGCCAAACTGCGGCGGGACGTGGACAATGGCCTTTCGATCATTGTCTTCAGTGATTGGTACAACACGTCTGTTATGAGAAAAGTCAAGTTTTATGATGAAAACACGAGGTACTGATATGAGTTGGTATTTGGATAAGAAATTTTACTTTTGGGGAATTAAGTTCTACTTAGCAAATACTTAAAGTGCCTTTTGGCCCATTGGTGGTCTTTTCAGATGTCAGAGGCAGGTTCAGACAGTTGGTTAGAGAAAGCTTTCTCTTCACATAATAGCGATGTTCCTGAAAGCTGCTTGTAAAGTCAGTAAAATGCTCATTGATTCCAGGTACTAATTTAAAGGCTTCGATGTTCCTTGTTGATCGTAGATACTTGAGCTTTAAATTTCTGTTTAGTTCTTTTCCATTCTTCTATTGCTCTGGTACTGAATCTGTATGAATTTAAATGCACCAAAGCACCTATTATTTTAAAACACCTTGTAAGTTAGTTATTAATCAAAGATTCCCAAAGTATTATGAATATGTCACTCCTGTAATAAAGTTTGAATTTTTTTCTTCAGTCTGTGATGAACTTAATAAGCTTCTCATCTCTTTTCCTTCACAGACCCCTCGAGGTCTGGGCTTTATGTGCAGTGCCTTTATGTCATGTGGACTGCATTTTATGAAGTAAATGTCCTCTGCACACTGGCTGGAGCATTTATGTAATAGTATTGCTCACACCCAGCATAGTTTCAGCTGCAGCCTCATGGGGCTGGGCAGGATCTGGCAAGTTCAGTTTTGTTGTGAGGAGAGTAAGTGTGTACAGTGTTTCAGTTCCTTCCTTCTTGGCGCCTCCTTGTCCTTTCACAGGCAGTGGTGGATGCCGGACACGGGGGGAGCCAACATCCCAGCTCTGAATGAACTTCTGTCTGTCTGGAATATGGGGTTCAGCGATGGCCTGTACGAAGGGGATTTTACCCTGGCGAGCCATGACAGTAAGGTTCTGTGTTTGTGTTTTCATAGGGCACATTATTCTAGGAGAGCCTACGTTTCGGAGAGGTGGTGTGGTTCCTGAAGCAGGGAGGCTCAGTGTCTTCCCAGAGGACATCTGGAGAGCAGGGTGTTAGCTACTCTAGTTCTCCCCAAATGTTCAAAATGAAAATATTTTATGCAAGCATCTCTAGTTTTAGTGCCACCTGTAAGGTGCTCTATATCCTGTATTTTCCCAAATAGGGAATACCTCATAGGTTCCTGATAATTTATACAATTCTGTTTATGACATAACTTTGCAAATCTCATGTAAGACATTTCCCCATAGATTAGTTTTGGGAGCTAGTTTCTAGAACATTATCTTTTTTTTTTTAAGTTTTTTTATTTATTTCAGAGAGAAGAAGGGAGAAGGAGAGATAGAAACATCAATGCTGAGAGAGAATCATTGATTGGATGCCTCCTGCATGCACCCCACTGGGGATCAATACCGCAACCTAGGCACATGCCCTGACCAGGAATCAAACCTTGACCTCCTGGTTCATGGGTCAATGCTCAACCACTAAGTACACCAGTTAGTTTTTTTATTTATTTCAGAGAGAAGCAGGGAGAAGGAGAGATAGAAACATCAATGCTGAGAGAGAATCATTGATTGGATGCCTCCTGCATGCACCCCACTGGGGATCAATACCGCAACCTAGGCACATGCCCTGACCAGGAATCAAACCTTGACCTCCTGGTTCATGGGTCAATGCTCAACCACTAAGTACACCAGCTGGGCTAGAACAATATGTTGAGCACTATGGTTACTGTTCTGCTCATCCTGACTTAGTTGTTTCAAGTCTATGACACCTCTGACTTCTGAAATCTATTCAGAAACTTTATATTAATAGTATTTTGTTTTTCAGTTCAATTTTAAGGTCATTCCTTTTAGTTTAAGTATGACCAGGCAATAATAGCAGCTCCTCTCCTAAGATTAAAAACAATTTTAGAAAACATATAATGTCTAAAGAATGCATTTTAGGTAAATGAATAGCTGTTGATAAAATGTTCCATGTTTCTATGTTCTCATAACTTTGAACAACTGTTTTCTAGTGTATTATGCATCAGGGTGCAGCATCGCTAAATTTCCAGAAGATGGCATAGTGATAACACACACTTTTAAAGACCAAGGTAAGGAATGCTGTTCACATGCTCTTTGGTTTCCTTCTTTCTCTTTTTATTTTAATTAACAGTTTTATTGCATATAACTTAACCCTTTTAAAGTGTGCAATTCAGTGATTTTTAGTGTATTCACACAGTTGTGCATTCATCACCACTGTCTACTTCCAGAATATTTTCATCACCCCGAAAAGAAATCCACATACCCATTAGCAGTTTTGTTTTGTTTTTATAATTTATTATTTTGTGTGGTAACTACTGTAAGCAAGACTTCTGGGTAGTGGCTCTGGGAGTTGCAAAGATATGATAAGATAGCCTCTTGTTGATAATTTGGATATATGTGTATACTGACCACTACAAAATAAATTGAATTTCCCATAGGAGAGGGGCTGTTGAATATTTGCAGATATTCTTTAAAACTACCTTTAAAGTTGCTTAAAATTTGTGTTACAATTTATAAAGTGTTCTGTTCCCATGATTGCCAGATTACTGAAATTTAGAAAAATGTTGACCATGTTTTGATGTTTTTAACTGTGTGAAGGTAAAGAATATTAATTACAGGGTCTTCTCTTAGAATTCCCTTAAAAATTTGAAGGGGAAAAAGGTCTTCCTTTTCAGTTTTGTTTGTTTGTTTGTTTCTTTTTTTTTCCCTGAACCCAGAAAAAGATAAATGCTCATGTATATTAGCTACACTGTGCCAGGCCCCATCTTATGTGCTTCTCATGTTTTATTTTTTTCCAACAACTCATATACACTATCATTAAAACTCACTTTTCAGGCGAGAACAGGCAGGGTAAATGCATCTAAGGCCACAGTGAGAGTTAAATGGCAGAGACTCAGGATGTGAACACATTCTGGCTCCTGAGAATACATGATTCACAGTAACTGCCCTCTGAAATAATTCCAATATTACCATACTAGACCCCCACCCAATTTTCTGAACACCAATTGTGACCCATTTATTATTCTCATAGCATCCAGTTTTATGTGCAGAATGACATATGTTCATGTCCACAAAAGCTATTAGGTGATATGTTCACTCTTAATGGAGTTGTGTTAGAATTACCTATTTACTGTTACCTAGAAGTTACTAGAATAATCACAACATCTCCACAAACTTTAAAACTACATCCCCCTCCTAAGTCTCAGTTAATATAAATAAGTTACTTATTATGATACCAGTGTTTCTGATCTTTTCCTCTCCGAGACCTAGGAATTATAATTTAATGTGCCTCAGGCATAAAACAGCTCTGGCCACCGACACAAACATCAAGCAAGGATGAACTAAGGACTGTACATCTGCTTTGCCCCTGATTGATATAAGAGCAACACCATCAATCAGGTGTCTCCTTGCCCATTGCCGGGTGGGTTCAATTTTGTTTCTTTAATTGTAGCCAAGCATCACTGAAGAAGGCAAATGCTGCAGTTCCCCTCACTGTAGTATCTGAGACACTGTGTTAGTGCCCTGAGCATCCCTGGGGAGCAGAGAGGAGCCAGAGCAACCTGGACTGCCTTGATCTTCCCAACGGTGGGAAGCCATCCACTTGCCCTGGTATGGGGCAGTCTTCCTGCAGCCCCACACTCCCATCTCTCTCACCTCGGCCAAGAGTTTGAGACTCTTCTGTGCCCAACAGGACAGGCTTCTGGAAATTTACAGGAAGGATTCATTTTCTCATGCAAGTTGATATTTTTTTAAATTCCAGAATGGAAAACCCCTTCATTGTAAAGCTTGCCATTTTCTGTAATTGGAAGTTAGGAACAGTTTCATTAGTTGAAAATGAGGAGAAGGCAGGAAGTATTTTTCACTCATCTTATTTGCAACTGCAAGGTAAAGTTCATTTTTGTATTACCTGGAAGGGCTTTTTCCCTTCATCCAGGCAAGATCAATCAATAGGTCTGTGTTCATAGGGTTATATTTTAACTTTAAGCACATAAATAATCATGTCTCCCAGTCACTTGGCACAATTTACCATGGGTTAGTGATTCTTTCTGAAATCAGCTTCTCACAGAGCCATGTCATTTCTGGTAGGGGTGAAACGGGTGACAGCAGTGGTCTTGTGGCCGGCTGCTAGTGCCTTGTTTTGTTGGGAGAGGAATCAAAAGTAGATTTAAGGGTATGTACTTCATTTTGGGGTTCTGGTGGCCTGAAAATAAAAATTACCTTGAAATTCTTTTTAAGGGGATTTTTATCTTCACACAGGCTTTAAGTTGAATGATCTTTTGGACACAAAAGAAATTTGAATATCTGGGTTATGCTGGATCACAAAGGATCTTATTGTGAGAAACCAGAGGCCACACAGTATGCACCCCCCGTCTCATCTGTTGTACTGTGCTGTCTCCCTCTCCACCAAGAACACCTTGCTGTCTCCCACTCAGTTCCTAGTGGAATTACACATAGAGCAGGAAATGCTGCGCTTTTATAGCCACAGACATTTTCGATGTTACCAACATGGTAAATACTGGCTTTTGATGAAGATGTGCGTCATCTAGTGCTAACGAACGTGTTTGCTTCAGGGCTGGAGACTCCTAGATTATGCGATGATGTCACTGGCAGTTGCTGCCTGTGACATTTTGTGCATTTTTGACTTTTTGATTCATTAAACATTGTAAATTGTGCCATCTGTTTGGCACAAACAGAGATAAGAAGACTCTGCTCTGGAACATTTGTATTTATGGATTAATATAACAAATATCTTAAATCTAAATTTAAAATATTGTGGGCATATATTTTTTAATTAGTTATGTTTATCCTAGCTTTCAATAGTAAGACATGAAACTGGATATCAGTATCTGACAATGTCTGTAGATGTAGCCATAACCGCCTGGCCAGCTGCCCCGAGTAGATGTGGTCCAAGGACATAAGCCTTTCGGCATGATAAGACAGGACGAAAGTTTGTGCTTTTAATATAAAAAGGGAAAAGGGAAACCTTTCAAATTGTAAATACGATTACCACCATTTCAAGTGAAAATGAAAGAGGATGGATATGGATATATAGGGTGTCCCCAAAAATGTATACACACTTTGAATAATTATTAATTCCAATGTTTGTTTCTTTTCAGATTTAACTCATTGGAATTAATAATTATTCAAAATGTGTATACATTTTTGGGGACATCCTGCATATATACACATATAAGTGAATTTTGCTAAAACCCAAATTAGTGGCACTTGAGGCCTTGTTTTTCTATGCTGTAAGTTTGCACTGCTGTGATTGAAGAGTGGGTTTTTTGCTGTGATTTCTTTGTCACATGTCAAGTTAAGTGGCAACTGGAAAATAATTTATTCCTCAATACATTTTTTCATTGCTGTTTTTGTTGTGTTGTTTCAGGATTGGAGGTTTTAAAGCAGGAAACAGCAGTTGTTGAAAACGTCCCCATTTTGGGGCTTTATCAGATTCCAGTTGAGGGCGGAGGCCGGATTGTCTTGTACGGAGACTCCAATTGCTTAGATGACAGTCACCGACAGAAGGGTGAGAATTGGTGGTGTGGCTGAAAAGTAGATTGTGCTTCATGACTTTGACATTCAAATCCTTTCTCCCCCTTGTCCCTGGAAAAGCACGGATGAGATGCTGCTAAATTAACAGAAACCTACTCATGAGAGCTGGGTGCGGTTGGGGAAGTTCCTGCTGCTTTGATTGCTTGGACTATTTTAATAAGTATATAAGTCTGGGTGCATTTAATAAGCAAAATGACATTCATTTACTGCCTCCACTTCCTTCCCCTCCATGTCCATTGTCCTGGGTCCAGCAGGTGCCAAGACCACTGAGTTTCAGTGGAGAGACCCTTTGCTGGCTTACCTGGTCTGCCCTGCCGGCTCCCCCTCTGGGGTCTGTACGTTAATGGCACTGCCATGCAGGTGCCCCTCTCAGATTGGACCCACTTTTCCTGGAGGGCCAGCACTTGGTTCTCCTCGAGACCAGGTCATTTTGGCTGTTATGAGTCTTCACCAGTGAGGAGCATTGGGTTCATTAGTAGGTATGTGGTTTGAGGGCAGAGAGGCAGGGAGTAATCCTTAGTAACCCTCCTCTTTTTCAGCATCTCTCTATGCATCCTCCAAATTTGGGGGTTTCAAGCTTGAACACAGTTTATTTTTCTCTTTTTGTAAAGGAGGAAGTGAAATGGTGAAAATGTTATATCTTTTTGCCTGGTGGGATGGTGACAAAACCAGGGTTAAAGCCTAATCTTCTAACTGAAGAACTGGGCGGAGGGGAGGGCGAGGAGTTACACTGTCACACTGGTGAGCAGTGAACAGGCTTAGCCGGGAGGAATGAGGCCACGAGGGCATGAAGTTGGAGTTGTATGGTGCACTTCTACTCTGACTTAAAATTGAAGTTGACTAAATTCTTAGCATTTTATGTAAATCCTTAGAATCAGATTGGTCTTGTTAAAATCAAAAGTGAAGATTAGAGTCACAGTTAAAAGAAGATTAATGTTTTATTTCCACAGAGATCTTTTCTAAGACCTGAAATCTCCTGGTATGACTCTATTAAAATTTTCAATGCCTGGGAAAACTGTCCTGGTCTTTAAACTTCAGAAGGGAGCGTAGAGGACCCTCGGGGCTTTGAGCACTCCACCAGAAGCGCTGGCAGTGGGAGAAGTGCTTCCTGGGTGGGTCATCTCTGGTCAAGCTGCTGTTGATGGGATTTGGAGGGGTCGCTGTGGGGAGTTCGGTGTGGAAGTGGTGATCCCAGGAATAGAGACAGCAGTATCTCAGTCTCCGGATAGAAAGAGGCCATCCACATGGCTCTGGAGGGGAGTATTGGTCACAGCCCAGCACCTAGACTCCCTGTGGTGTCTCCCAGAATCACTGAGCATTTTCTGCTTTTAAACTTGGTGGTTTGGGCCCACTGACTCATAGTGCAGTCTCTAAACCCACGTCCCTGTGGAGTGCACAGGTGGTCCTGGCTCTGCCCTCACAATCAGGGTCCTTCCCCAGGACAGCCTTCAGGCATTGACAGAAGTTTCAGCACCCTACTCCCCTCTCTTCTTGCCTGGAGCCCGGACTCTGGGTGGTTCTTCTCTCAGTGGGTGTCAGGTGGTCTCGCCATCCCTGAATGAGCTGTGTTCTGCCTCGCCGTGAGGGGCCCGGAGCCCAGTGGTGCTCTAACAGTTTGTCCAGCCAGTGCCCGTTGTTGCTGCCCTGCCTGAGCCCTGGGGCAGGCGTGAAGCCCACGGCCAGGTCGTGTTTCTTGCTGTCCTCTGTGGCTGGCGCTGACCATGGAGAATGCACGTTTCTCAAGTATAGGGTTTATTCTGATCTAATCTTCTCCCCTCTCGTTCCCCACCCCCTCATTTTGGGGGCTTTTATTTTCCTGTAGAAATTCCTTTTTAAAAAATCTAATTCCTAAGCAGCATGCTTGTTGAACCCACAGACTGCTTTTGGCTCCTGGATGCGCTCCTTCAGTACACGTCGTATGGGGTGACACCTCCCAGCCTCAGTCATTCTGGGAACCGGCAGCGCCCTCCCAGCGGGGCGGGCTCAACCCCTCCAGAGAGGATGGAAGGTGAGTGGGCTGACAGGTGCTCAGTGTGGGGGGGTGGGTGAAGCTTGGCTCAGGCTGTTTCAGGAAATAGTCATGCCTGCCAGAAAATGGAGCCAGTTAGGGGTGCCTCTGGTTGTTTTTCTTAACAACTGTGGACAGAATAGGGGCCAGTGGCTCTAACCTGGGGACAGGGTCATTTTCCTGTGACTAGAATGGACATGGACTGAGGGCCTCAGGTGCCATGTGCTTTCCCATGCTCACTCCTAGGTCCTCACAGTGCTCCATGTTGATGTTTATCATCCGACTCTTACAGACGAAGATCCTGGCTCCTCCCCAGGGAGGAACAGCCAACGTTGATGTTTATCATCCCACTCTTACGAAGATCCTGGCTCCTCCCCAGGGAGGAACAGCCAACGTTTTTTTTGTTGTTGTTTTGTTTTGTTTTTTATTGATTTCAGAGAGGAAGGGAGGAGAGAGAGAGAGAATCCAATGATGGGAGAGAATCATTGATCAGCTGCCTCCTACACGCCCCACACTGGGGATCGAGCCCGAAACCCAGGCCTGTGTCCTAACCAGGAATCAAACTGTGACCTCCTGGTTCATAGGTTGACGGTCAACCACTGAACCACGCCAGTCGGGCAACAGCCAGTGTTTTTGAGCTCTCACCAGGTAGCAGGCACCGGGCCTGGGATGCTTTACAGATTCCCTCACTGGGTCCTCTCAGAACCCTGTGAAAATAGATAGTATTCTTTCCAGTTCACCAATGAAGAAACAGGAGCTGAGGGAATTCAAGTAACTGCTCGAGGCCACCAGTGGTTATGCAGTGGAGCCTGAAGAGAAGGTTCTGTGGGACCTGCGGCCTCGCCCGCGTGGTGTACAGCAGGCAGGGCTGATCTGCATGCTCTCATGGCCTGAATGTTGTGATCCTCGCAGCGCTGTCCACAGAAGTGCAGTGTGAGCCACAGGCGTAATTCTGAATTTCCCAGTGGCCACATTAAAAAGGTAAAAGGAAACAGGTGAAATTCACTTTAATAAAATACTTTAGCCTAGTACACCACAGTATTATGTAAATATGTAACACTCCATTTCAGTTGCTCAATAGCTATATATAGCCAGTAGCTACAGTATTGGACAGCACAGATAAAAGTAGTTTTGAACTTTGAAGATGCAGATTTTTTTGGCCTGAAAATTAAATACTTCAAAAGGGAAAGAATTTCCTATGAAGAGTATCTATAGGTTAAATTCCTCAAGTTTGCCTGGTACATGTAATTACAGTCAGTAAGGTTGCTCAGCCACTGCAAGCCTACCGCGTGGCCACTTTAAAGGGAACAGCTGTTCTGTTTACTCCCCTTCAGCAATGAGCACACATCACCGGGTGGCCCCAGTCAGGTCTTACTTCTGAAGCACCTGAAAGACAGGTTAACAGAGCACACAGTG
Organism: Myotis brandtii; assembly: GCF_000412655.1. Taxonomy (NCBI): domain Eukaryota; kingdom Metazoa; phylum Chordata; class Mammalia; order Chiroptera; family Vespertilionidae; genus Myotis; species Myotis brandtii. The sequence continues at coordinate 8,125,089 of NW_005356042.1, forward strand.
GGCACGTTGGCAGGAAAGCAGACGGATAAGTAATGAAGCTTCATTTTTCCCCTGGCACTTTGATAACATCAATCGGTTCCTGCTGTCGGTTGACGCTGCCCAGGGAACCACCTGCACCGGTATTCCAAGGTCCTGGAGGCCCGTTTGGGGGGCCCGGAGCCTCGGGCTCTGCCCGCCTGCCCGCACCTGTCGTGGGCCAAGCCACAGCCTTTAAATGAGACGGCTCCCAGGTTAGTGTCTTCCTGTGCTTTTCCACCCCTTCTGCAGGGTTTGTGATTCATTACCTTTATTCAAATAAGAGAATGGAATTTTACTGGCATTTTTGTCAAATCTTCTAGCTTGTTGCTTTGTGGTGGTTATTTAAATTAGTGACCTTTAGAATTGTGCTCTCTGGTGGTATTCTGCATAAAGAAGTACTTTGGGTAATTAGCATTTCCTTAGGTTTGGTCGATTCTTGCTCTAAAAGCTGTGATCCAATAGTGATTTAACTTGAACAGAAGCTCTGGGTTTGGGGTTCAGGGGTTGAGTCCTCCCTGTTTGCGATGTTGATTCTGAAATACAGACGGGTCCTTTCTTTTGTCATGCCCAAGGGGCTGGGACTGCTTGGGTTAGATCCGGTCCTTGGTTGTAGCTTGCCTGAATGTGCATCTGTGCCATTCTCCTGTGCCTGGTAAAGTGACCTCCTACCACAACAGGGTCATGTGGGTACACTTCTGTGTGTGATGCTCAGACATTGATCTGCCTGCTTCTCTATCTTACTATCGAACTTGACCTTCTAATTTGCGTCATTTCTTTTCGGAAGCCAGTTTGAGTTATCCATGGACAGTATCCTGCTCTGTCAAGGAGAACGGGGATTTTCCTGACTGAGGATCCTGGCACAGTGAAACAGGGGCCCATGTCCCGGGCATAGGACATGGGGTAGTCCTCCCCCTCCCTCTCCTTTGAGTGGTGCTGTGAGAAACCGTCTTCCCCTGACAGGCAGCACACTGCACGCACATTGGTGGCTGGAGCTCCCCTACAGCCTTCAGGCAGCTTCTCCCTCTAGGGAGGCTTCTGTCTTCTCTCACCCACCAGGCTGCCCACTTTGCTTGGGTCTCAGTATATACAGATGTCAGTGTGGCAAGGGGGCATGTGGCAGGGGACAGAGGACCACCATCTGTGCTCCAAGCTACCAAAAGGAGGAGGCCTGCACAAGGCCTCAGAGCCGCCTCTGCTCTCCTGCTGTCAGGAGCAGCAGCACTGGGTTCAGCACTCACTGACCATCTGTCCTTGTTAAACGTGCTCCATAGAAAACAGTGGCATGATAGCATCATCACCTTGTGTTCCCATCAGCAGTTTTCCTTCTGAAGCTGTAATTACTGAGTACTTTTCCATTCTAATTAGCACCCCGTCATTTAAAATTTTCTGAAAAGATTCCATTTTTACATGTCATCTATTTATAACGCACCATTATCTAGCATTCTGACCAGACTTTAATTCCAGCTGTGATCAGCAATTCATCCTCATTGGACAGTTGTTGTCGGCTAAAGTTCCCAAAACCCAATTATTCTTCACGATGCTGGTCAGGGCTCTGAGAAACGGTTAACAACATCCTTGGTCTCTGCACGTCCATCAACGCCAACCCGGCCCATCAAGGGTGCCGATAATGTGCAGCTCCTAGAATGTGGTTTTCACCGTCGCGCTCAGGAATTCCTTCCACACACACTCACAAGGCTTCACCTTTAGCTCACATTTCACGTCTTGTTGAATATTAGTCTCAGTCCTCAGAGACCTAGACCTGCATTGAGTCTCCGAAGAGAGTTGGATAATGTCAGACAGCTGCCCAGAGCCCTGGGAAGGCCCAGTGTCCATCGTCAGTGCCGAGTGCCCGTTTCAGGTCCATCTCTGAAACGTAAGCTCTTTTTCTCAGTGTCTTTGCTGAGCACAGGGGTTCTTAGAACAGTGGCATGAGTGTCACACCCACTGGGAGCTCCCTCCATCAGAACACTGTAAAATACTCAATGGTAGCGTCGTGTACTGTTACCACAGTTGCATAACTATAAAGTGCCATCACCAGATAATTAAATTCCAGAACAGGATGTCACCTGTGAGAATTAAAATACAGCCCCATATATATTCAGCTACAGAGTCATAAAGCTTAAATGTCATTGATTCTATAATTTAACACTGTCAGTTTAATTTTCAGACTGATAGAGCCTGAAGTGAAAAGTTAAATCATACAACGTAGAAAGGTTGTAATACTCATTGGCATTTTCCAGGCAGCCGCCCAGGTGGAAGTACACGATAGTAGTTTATCTCTTTCCTATACAGAAACCCTCTCCACAGACCTAGTGTCTGCAGCTTCCTGCTGACCTCACCTTGATTGCTGATAGAACTGAACATCTTTGCTTTTACTTGGCCAAAGTAAGGGAATGAATAAGAAGCAGAAAAGCAGGAATTCATAATTTGCGAACATATTTAATTCTGTCTCTCACTTTGGCCAGAACAGTCTTCACATTTTTCTGTTTGCACTCTTTGCTCTTACATCTGGGTGTCCTCCCCAGCTCTCCACTGCTCTTGGCAGCATGTCAGCCTCTCTGTTCTTCAGGTCTAAGTTGTATTGGCCTGAACAAGTCCTTCTGATCTCAGAATTAATAGTAGCGCTGCTGTAACGAATCCAGCACATTTCACAGCCCGTGTTTCCTTCCCTCACTGTCCTCCAGGGGCCAGGCAGGTGCTCTCCCCATTCGCCTCTCTCAACTCCTGGGTTCCTGTGTCTGCCTTACTCTCCCTCCTGATGATGGTGCCCTTGAAAGGAGAGACAGAGTCTGGCTCCAGCACCAGTGTAGCCACCTTTGCTGTTGGTTTGCATTCACCTGAAAATAGCTCCCGCCTCCAGTGTCTCCTGGCAGAGAGTTCCAGGTGCCTGTAGTCCTGCCTGTGGCCCCAAAGCCCTGGTTTAGCTCCTGCCGCCTACGAGCACCTTTCAGAGGTGAACATGGTGCTTCCCCTCCCAGTGCTCTGAATTCTCCAGGCTGCAGTGTTATAAACCCAGCAGAAACGCTCCCTGCTCAGATATGAAAACCTCATGGGTATGGACTTGATTTTGACATTTCTGTCTCAACCTGGAAGTTGTCACTACAGCTGTTACGCAGTTGCATTGAGGTTGATGTAGATGGACATCATTTCAAATTTCTCTTTAAATAGTTTTCTGTTTCTTAGGTATTGGGTAAGCTTCCTGGGGTAGTACAGTTGCTTATTTTTATTTTGTTTTAATCCATTTTCCTGAAGTAATCTTTGGAAACATCAGAAGCTACTCTCCATCGACCTGGACAAAGTGGTATTACCCAACTTTCGATCGAATCGCCCTCAAGTGAGGCCCTTGTCTCCCGGAGAAAGTGGTGCCTGGGACATTCCTGGAGGTCAGTTCTCAGGTGCTTCCTTACTGTGCTAAGTCACACTGCAATTGTTCAAAGGCTCTTCCTCCCCGGCGGTGGGCTGGATGGCTCCCATCTTTGCCTTCTTGAAAGCTATGGTGGTATGAATCAAGAAGGCCATAAGCAGGCCCAAGAAAGTAGCACACTGTCCTCTCTCTCGGAAAACTCTACCATGGATTTTCAGATTTGAATTTCTTTTATTACACTTCTTTTAATACACTTCAGTATTACACTTGAAATTTTTCCAACAGAGTAACTTGCAGATTCTTATTTAAGTTCTACAAACAAAACATACCGCAGGAGATGCCTGTCATCAGCTGGTTTTTTGTCTAAGCCAGCGGCTATAGCCACCCTGGTCCCTGAGCCCTCAGCCCAGAGGTCTCCACCAATTCTCTGCCCTACCCCACCTGGGTCAGACCTCACTGGGTCTGATCTGATTTTGTCCCCTCACCCTAAGTGACATCTAGTGTACCCACTACAGATAATGGCTTTGGCCTGACTGGTCTGTCTGGGACAGGTTCTCCCTTACCTGGGACAATTGGTACCAAGTCACTTCAGCAGTGAGCAGGCGGCACTCTCACTCTGGAAACCCCTGTGCTCCTCCAAGGGTTTACATCTCCCAAGCGGGGTTTCTTCTGGTTCCATAATTGGCCCGAAATTCTGGGGATCCGAAAGGGGCACCACAGCCCATTTAGTTCAACCCTGGGAGCTTTGTGTGGTGATACCAAGCCTCAGAGGGCCTTGCCTGCAGGTCCTGGGATGCACAGAAGACAGTCATTTTGAACCCCAGCATTCCTGAGTTAGAGTCATTCTGACCGTAAAGCGAGGGTTCTCCAGTGGCCACTCTTAGTTTCTGACCACGTGTCCCATCTGTGCAAGGCTTTCCCAGAAGGCTGGGGCACAGCCAGCCATTCTTAACTTCCTGCCTGGCCTCCTCTCTCTTCCTTCCACTCAGCTAGGAAGGAAGCACCCTCTCTCCTCCCCAGTATCCATACTTATCCATCTTCTGTTGTTTTTGAACAAAAAGCAGCTCTGGGCAGCCCTACTATAGGGTGTCTGTGATAGGAGAAAGGCCAGTCCTGGTCTCTGTCTGAGGTGAGCACAGACCTCACTGTACCCGCCCCCCCAGACATAGGCATGCACACGCACACGCACACCCACACCCACACTTAGAAGCTGCCAATCTGAGAACGCACCTGCAGGTTTCCTTGATTCATTCTCTATTAATGCCCTGGGTTACTTTAGCTAAGGTTTAAAAATTATGTTTGCCCTGCAAGCCCCGCTAATGAAATTAGTTAGCATTTGTTCCTGATGAGCCTGCCTCTCGTGGAAGAAGAGGCTGTGGTGTTACTGATCATTCACTGCTGTCCCCTTGCAGGGATCATGCCTGGCCGCTACAACCAGGAGGTGGGCCAGACCATTCCCGTCTTTGCCTTCCTGGGAGCCATGGTGGTCCTGGCTTTCTTTGTGGTACAAATCAACAAGGCCAAAAGCAGGCCGAAGCGGAGGAAACCCAGGGTGAAGCGCCCACAGCTCATGCAGCAGGTTCACCCACCAAAGACCCCGTCTGTGTGACGACGTCAGACTACTGACTGTGAGAGCCAGAGAGAGCCTTTCCTGGCAGTCTTGGTGGGCAGGCGGAGCTGGGAAGTTTCTCGAGGGGCTGCCTGCTTACAGGGCCTTAGTTTTGGCTGCAAGGGTCCAAGAGGCTGTTCTACACAGGCTTCCCCTTGTGATGCCGGAGGCTCGTGTACATCTCCGTGTGTCCCAGGGCCAGGGTCCCTCAGGAGGGGGACTTCATCCAGCCGCTGCACCAAAGACTTGGAGGACATCAAAGGCGGGCCAGGGTCTCCAGCCCGAGAGGGAGGATATACTGTTAGACAACGACACAACTCTGACCAAGCTAAGATATGCTCATTACGGCTATTTTCTATATTTATTGTTGGGAAAAAGTCACTTTAAAGACTTGTGCTATTTGGAAGCAAAGCTATTTTTTTTGCCAATGGAATGCAGTTTTTTACTATTCCATCATGAGGAATAACAGATTCCGTGAGCTCCTTTTTGATGAAAGGACAGACTGAGATTTGAAGGCAATTGCACAGATCTGTGAAACATAGACCTTCGCTTTATTTTTATAAGTCTCAACTGCCATCATGTTTTGTAATTTGGGGTCTTGATTTCACCATTGTCGGTGAAGAAGATTTTCAATAAATATGCATTACCTGTATGAAGCTAGAAGGGATTGGTCACGGCTCTGTTTTCTCCTGTCCCGTTTCTCTTGGAGGATAGCGTGGAATGGGTTCTGTATTAGCCTGTTGATATTTGTTGAATGTAATTCACGTACTATAAAAGTCTCCTTTTTAAAGTGTACATACAGTTGAGTAGTTTTTAGTATATTCACAAGGTCATGCAACCATCACCCCCACTATTCTAGAACATTTTCATCACTCCCAAAAGAAACCCTGTTAGCAGTCAACCTCTACTCCCTCCCCCAAAGCCCATGGCAACCACTCATTTGCTGTCTATGGACTTGCCTGTTCTGAACATTGCATATAAATGGGACCATACAACATATAGCTTTTGTGACTGGCTTCTTTCACTTAGCATGTTTTCAAGACTCATGAGAGCAAGTCAATACATTGTTCCTTTTTATGGCGGAATAATATTCCATTGAATGGATAGACCTCGTTTTGTTTATCCATTTCTCAGCTGATGGACATTTGAGTTGTTTTCACTTTTTGGCTATTGTGAGTAACACTTTCTCTGAGCATTTGTGTACAAGTTTTTGTGTGGACGTAAGTTTTCATTTTTGTTAGGTAGATGGAGTAAAATCATATAGCTCCTATGTCTGTGTTTCTCAGGAATTGCCGAACTCTTTGTTTCCAAAGTGGCTGCCTCTTTTTACATTTTCACCAGAGTGGATGAAGGTTCCAGTTTCTCCACATCCTCACCAACACTTGTCACTGTCCATCTTTTTTATTCTAGCCATCCTGGTGGTGTGAGGTGGTATCTCATTGTGGTTTTGATTGGCATTTTTCTAAAGACTAATGATATTGAGCATCTTTTCATGTGCTTCCTGGCCATTTGCATATCTTCTTTGGAGAAATGTCTATTCAGAGCCTTTGCCCATTCTTTTATCGGGCTGCTCTTTTATTAGTGACTTGTAAGAGTTCTGTATATTTTCTAGATACAAGTCTCTTACCAAAGACACATGACTGCAAATCTTTTCTCTCATTCTTGAATATTAGTCTCAGTCCTCAGAGACCTAGACCTGCATTGAGTCTCTGAAGAGAGTTGGATAATGTCAGTTTTGTTCACTTTCCTGATGGTATCATTTGAGGCATAAAATTTTTTTCATTTTTATAAAGTCCATTTTATCAACTAGGTGTCATTTCTAAGAAACCAGTCTAAGGCAACCTGTTTTTAACCCCTGCCTGACCAGTCTGTATGTCGACTGGCTGAACATCAGCCTTCACATCACAGGTGGGGACGGACGGACTGGAAAGGAGGTGGTAGAGGCCATGTGGGATTAGGGTGCTGATGAAGTTTTGGGGGGAAAAGGCCCAGGGATGAGGGAGCAACCATTAAGGCTCAGCTCCTGTGATGGGTTCTCCTTAGCAGGTCATGTTGGTGACCTTGCACTTTTAAGTGCACTCTGTGGCTGCTGTTGGTTTGAGGCTTTGGAGAAATTGCCGAGGGCCCCACAAAGCTTTCCCATCCCAAGCACCCTGAGGACTACAGCGTGCTGCCCTTAGAGATGGGCTGCGGATCTGAGTGTCACTCCCACGTATCAAAACAAGGGCTTGCACACTATTTGCTATGGAGCTTCTGGTCCCCCTGCCAACCCTCCACAGCCAGGGTCACGGCCCTTCCTTGTCCCACAGGGGAGTGAGGACATGGCCCCAGCGTAAAGCAGCAGGTCGCAGGGCTGGTACCGGCTGGAGCGCCAGGCCCTGTCTCAGGGACAGCACGTCTTGAGTTTCCTGGAGAAGCCTGAAATCTGAAACCTCCCGTTTTAATGTTGGCAAATGATTGAATTAGAGAAAGTTTTGTGTAAACTAGGCAGAGCTGCTCCATCTCTGTCGTACAGTTAGTTATCCAAACACCGTAGCGGGTGACTGTGGACTGAAGTTCTCGCCCCCATGCAGTACTGAGTTTGTAGTCCCTGCTGGCTGCAGCCTCCGGCTCACCAGTCTCTCTCGAACTTGGATGCCTCCCCTCCAAATGATGGTGCTTGGACCCGGGGTGTCCCCTGTTCCTGCCCGGGGTGTATGGCTACATGTGTCACTTGCCTTCGGGACTGGCTCTCCTGCCTCCCCGCTTCCCTGAGCCGAGGCCGCTCACTGCCCTACTTGCTCACCACAGAGACGGGTCCTGCTCTTTAGATGAGGTGGCCGTCAACCCCAGGAGCGAGCACACTCATGGCGTATTTGTCTCGGTGCATATTTGTAGGGCCATGTAGTTGGGACAGGAGAGCACAGGTAAGGACAAGCACAGACTCCCAGGCAGTAAGGCTAAGTCAAGAACAGAAGAGAGTTGTTAAGATACCAAGATTTTTAGGCACCTGTGGTTACTGCAGCTCCAAGAAGGGAACCTGCACGAGGGGTAATCTAACAGCGTGAAGTTCAGTAGCAACATGTAAAGGCTGGTTGGTCTTTGAGAAAAGAGCAGCTCTGTGCAGTCCTGAAGCCCTGGGGCAAAGAAAGGGGTGCCTGGGATGGGCAGCCGTGTGATGTGCCTGCCGAAGAGGCTGTTAACAGAGTAACAGAAAACGAAGGCGGCTCCTTCCCTGTCTGGCACTGTGAGGAGCTGGGAGCCAGACTCACTGCGCTGCGTGTAGTACACGTATGCCAACACGGGAGAGGAGGCATCACTGGCCCCATTCACAGAGGAAGCGGCAGCTGGGATCAGTACCTTCCAGAATCCACAGTGAGCAGTGCAGGCAGGATTGGCGCAAAGCCTGAGTGCCCACCTCTGTCCCTCCTGCTGGCATCTGCATGACGTCCGTGTCTGCCTCCTTTTAGGGACAGTGACACTTTGGGAGGATGGCTGGACAGGGGGTCTTGGGACAGAGTAGAGTCATGGGAGCACTGCCCAAGGAGAAAGGCCTTGTCAGGAGGTTGCATGGGATACCTGGCCCACCTGGGAGGAGTGTTCTAGAGAGGATGTTACCGTGCAGGGCACAGGTGTTGAACTGCGGCTCTGGCCCTGGGTCCAGTTCCAGCCTGGCCACTACCTGCTCGTGGGCCTTCACTGATCAGGCCCTGTGCCACCCTACAGCCACGTGCTGGCACACCAGCACTCAGTTATGTCAGCCCCTGTCAATGGTAGATCTTGGTGACAGATGTACTTGAAGGCTGTGGGCCTGGGCCAAGCCAACTCTCTGCTTCAGGGAACCTTTTCTTCTGGCGTGTACTCTCACTGTCCTAGTGAACAATTATATCTTAAACACACAAAACAAAACGACCAACCCATAGCAATCATAGATAGACCGTGGGGGCCCTGGGCACCAAGAGGGGCCAGGTGTGAGGTTGGGCCCCAGGACTCACCACTAAACCACTCTCTCCCTGGAAAGTTAGGAGGGGCTCTGACTGCAGGAGCTTGAAGGTGCTGCACCCCCTCAGCCCCACCCAGTGCCAGGGACACGCAGGTCTGAGACCTTCCCTGTACGTGCACTTGTCCATCTTGTGCTCTTACAGGAACAAGCCCTGTGCACGAGGAACCTGAGGGAGTGGGAATGGTCCCTGCCATTGGTGAACCTGCCCAGCAACCATTTGCACTGCGTCTGCTCACCTGTCAAATGGACCAGTTTAAAAACATTATGCTAAGTCCAAGGAACCGGACACAAAAGACCACGCAGTGTATGAGCCCATCTATGAGGACAGGCATACCTGTGATTGCTTAGGGCTGGGGGAGAGGGTGATGAGAATAGCTACGGGTATGGGGTTTCCTCTGGGAGAGATGAAGATGTTTTGGAACTGGATAGTGGTGGTGGTTGCACAACATTGCAAATGTACTGAATGCTACTGAATGTCCATTTTAAAACGGTGAATTTTATGTTCCACGGATTTTGCCATCAAGTTTTCCCAGGGGATTCTGTGAACCAGCAAGATGGAAGCCCCGGGCTTGGAGACCTGGAGAGGCTCCCTGGGGGTCAGGGCCCAGGTGATGCCCCTACAGGGGCGCTGCGCCCAGAGCTGGCCCTCCTCCAGGCCTGTGACTCCGCCTCTCTCCGGCCGCTGAAACCTCCATGGAGTGTCCTCAGGATGCGGTGAGCAGGAGGAAGGCCAGCATCGCAACATTGAAGACACTGCCTTATCCTTCCAGGTGCAAGTCCCTCCTTCACCCAGAGCAGGACTCAGGTCATAGCTCTGGCACCAGCCCCTCTTTACAGGGAGGGGACAGCAGGACTTGGCAAGGCCGTGCTCTGGGCCGTGTCTCACCTGGGCTCTGCAGAAGAGACCCCTGCTATTGAGTCCTGGGGTGGGGAGCTCAGGGTGCTGGTGTGTCAGTTTCCAGTTGCTCCTGAGACAGATCACCACAGATTCGTGGCATAAAACGACACACGGATTCCCCTACAGTTCTAGAGGTGGGAAGTCCAAAAATTCTCCCTGGGCTAAAATCAGGTGCCAGTGGGGATGCTCCCTCCGCAGGCTCCAAAGGAGACCCGCTCTCCTGCCCTTTCCAGCTTCTGGAGGCTTCCCAAATGCCTTGGCTTGTCACCCCTTTCTTTATTATCACTCCAGCCTCTGCTTTTGTCTCACTTCACCCTCTCCCCTCTGACCTCTGACCTCTCCTACATTCCTGTTTTAAGGACCACTTGGATCATCCAGGACACTCGCCCCATCTCAGGACCCTTAACTTGCTCTCATTTACCAAGTCCCATTTGCTGTGCCATTCAGCCAAGGACATCTTCAGGGGCCGTGTTCAGCTGACCATGCTGGGTTTCCCTGTCCCTTAGCTGTCGCATGTCTCTCGCAGGAGGACTTGGGTCCCTCCTGGTTAACGGCCACAGATCGAGCTGCCTTTTTCAAAGTCCACGGTTCCTGTCATCTGGAAACCTTGAGGCTTTACTCCTTTAGCGTCTGGTTTACTCCAACAGCATTTTATTAAGCTGCCTCAGTGGGCCAGGCCCGGGCAGAAAGCTGCAGGGAAAAGAGGGGACTGCGAGCTCACGGACGGGGTCAGACAGGGCCCCTACCTGCTCAGAACTGCGATGCTCCACAGCACGTTAGCATGTCCCGGGAGCTTCACAGAAACTCGAAGCCCACCTGCCCAACCAACTTCATCTGCAGCCCTGATGGTGGGTCCGGCATTGGCAGTTGAGTTCCTTGGGCATTCTTGTGTGGCCAGGGGTCAGAACGCTGTTCTCGAAGCTCAGAATCAGGCAGAGGGAAAACACGTAAGTGTCAGAAATGGAATGTGATGTGTCCTTGCTTCAACAATAGCTAATAGGCGTGCCTACTTCCGGGTCATGAGCGTTCTCACTGAACCCTCCCACAGCTTTGCAGGGTAGCAGTGTTATCACCCCATTTCACAGGTGACCAGCGAGGCCCCGGTCACAGTCAGGGAGTGACGAGGTCACCCTTCAGCCTCAGGCACTCTGGCTCCTGAGACCTGTCTCCACACTTGGGAAACAAGCTGAGGTCACTTTCTCCTGGAACTTTCTACCTGTCTCTGACCCATCGTACTCTGAGGAGTAGGAAAGGAGGGACAGAGGGAACAACCCTTGATGACAGCTGCTCCCCTGGTGGGGTGACACAGCAGAAGGAAGATGGCTCCTGAGTGTGGGCAGGCGCTGGGCTAAGCCACCACCTGCCTCATCCTCCAGGGCACCCGTGTGCCATCTCACTGCCTTCCTGTGCATGGAACGCCTGCCGCCCACACAGATGGGCCCCGCAGGGCGCTTCTCTGCTGCTACGGAAAGGTCACCCAGCCCTGGGATGCTGGCAGAGAGAGCATATCAAAGCCCCTCAGAATTAAGAGGTTTTCCCATTGAGTGGAATTTCACAGCCCAGTGGCCAATTTCTAAGTCATGCACATTAATGGGCAGCTAATGAGGGACCCAGGCAGGGACAGGGAGGGGAGGCAGCTGAGATTAAGGAGTACAAAGCCACAGCCGCTGCTCTCTCCCTGCTTCGGGGGAAGCTTTAGGAGAGAAAGTAGAAGGTGGGGCTGCATTGGAAGGCCTGGGAGAGCCTATACCAGCCTTGCTGCTGCAGGCCTCCACCTGCTGCCACAGCCTCTCCCTCCCCACCATGCCCCACGCCCACCTCAGGCCCTGGTGCAGTAAGAAAGTCCTTTCCCAGGTGCTTTAACCTGGGTCTCCACCCAAGGAACCCGACCCCAGAACACCTTGGCTTTCCTAGGAGCATTGGTTCATTCCCTGGGCTGAGCCTTCGAACAGGCACTCGCCACTGCCCCCCTCAGTGTCTTCCCTCCTGGCACCTCCTCTAAGAAGCTCCTCCTGATTTCCGTCCCTCCTGGAGTCTCATGGTCCACTCTCCACTCCGTCTCCTCTGAATCCCCAGGGCCTGGCATGCAGTAGGTGCTCAATCAATCAATCCATGTTTGTCAAATTACTGTCTGACTGAATGGTTGAGAGCACAATCAGACCCCAGATCTGTGGGGTATGGTGTGCTGAATGGTGACCCCTAAAAGACATGTTCGTGCCCCAGAGCCTGTGAATGTGATCTTATTTATTTATAATATATTTGTATTGATTTCAGAGAGGAAGGGAGAGGGGGAGAGAGAGATAGAAATATCAATAATGAGAGAAAATCATTGATCAGCTGCCTCCTGCACGCCCCCTCCTGGGGATCGAGCCCACAACCCAGGCATGTGCCCTTAAACCAGTGGTTCTCAACCTTGGCTGCACATTAGAATCACCTGGGAATCTTTTTAAAATCCTGATTTCTGGGCCTCATCCTCTGGAAATTCTGTTTCTTTGTTATGGGTGTTGTGGCCCCACCCCATAACAAAGAAACAGAATTTCCGGAGGATGAGGCCCAGAAATCAGGATTTTAAAAAGATTCCCAGGTGATTCTAATGTGCAGCCAAGGTTAAGAACCACTGCCTTAAACAGAATCTAACCCAGGACCCTTCAGTCCGAAGGCTCTATCCACTGAGACAAACCAGCTAGGGCTGAATGTGATCTTATTTAGAAAAAGGGTCTTTGCAGGTGTAGTTAAGGATGTGGAGATGAGATCATCCTGACCGATCTGAGGGAGCCTAAATCCAATCACCACTGTCCTTATAAGAAAAGGAAAGGGTACAGACACAGGAAGAAGGCCACTTGAAGACAGAGGCAGAGGTTTGAGTGATGTGGCCACGAGCTTAGAAACCTGTGGAGCCCCCAGAAGCTGGAGGAGACAGGAAGGTCCCTCCCCTAGAGCCTTTGGAGGGAGCGTGTCCCTGCTGACACCTGGATTCAGACTTCTCGCCTCCAGACCAGTGAGAATAATGTGTGACAGCCAACTCAAGAGAGTAACATGTCCGGGAAAGTATGTGATGTTCCTTTTTGTCTTTTCTGGAGTCTGTGTACTCATCCCGCCATCTGTTCATTCACTCACTCACTCTTTCAGCCCTTCCTGTCCAGAGCGCTGTCAGGGTCAGGGCATGGTGTGGGAGACAACATGGCATTGCAGGCTGAGATGACACCCACTTAGGGCTAAAACCCTGCCCTGTCACTTGCCAGTGAAGACCTTTTCTTTCATTTTTTACTTTTGCTTTAGAGAGAGAGGAAGGAAGAGAGAGAGAAACGTCAATCAGTTGCCTCCCATATGCACTCTGACCAGGGATCGAACCCACAATCTTTTGTTGTACAGACGATGCTCCAACCAACCGAGCCACCCGGCCAGGGCGCCAGTGATGACCTTTTGAGCCACTGGCTTTCCCTGCCTGAGCCCAGTTCCTGCTCTGTGAGCGATGGCAGCGCCCCCTTCGGATTGGGTGAGCGCTGGGTCACAGTGAGCACTGCTCCCCTGGAGGCAGGGCCCAGCTCTGAGCTCTTCGGCCATAATCCTGCTCCCTTCTCACTGGTGCATGCTGGGAGGCCGGCCACACTGCAGGTCAAGCGTTTATTGACCACCTGTTGTGGGGAGCCTGAAAAGGTATGAAGAGAGTGGGCCCCAAGGAAGTGACACAGTTAGAAACTTCATGGAGAAAAAGTGTGGGGCGGACCTGGTGTCCCGCAGATAAGGGCTGATTGGGTGAGGCTCTGGGCATTGAAGATGTTTTTAACATGAGGCAGCGGTTCTCAAAGTGGGGTCCCCAGCCCAGCAGCATCAACACCATCTGGGAGCTGGTTAGCAAAGGTGATACTCAGACCCACTGAATCAGAAACGCTAGGGATGGGACCCCACAATCTGTGTTTAACACACCCTCACCCAGGGTTTTGAGCCTTGGGTACCGGGGATAAACAGTCACATCTGAATTCAAGATCTGACTATCCTAGGCCTGCATTTTCTGGGACAGGACCATTTTTTATACTCTGCCAGCTTAGTTGACAATGTGTGGGGTCAGATTGGTGGTCTCTACTCAAAGGGTGGCCCGGGACCAGCAGCACCTGCCTCCCGGAGCTTGTGAGAAATGTGATTCTCAACTCCTCTCAAGATGGGATGAATAGGAATCTTCGTTTTAACAGGAACCCCAGGTGATTCTGTGCACGGTCAATGGAGATCTTCTCCACGGTGTACCTGCTGCCCGCCTGGGCCTCTGCCTGCCTCCGTCTACGGCTTCCTGCACCCCCTGTGAGGCAGACACACAGACCCCCTGTGCAGATGGGCGTGGGGAGATCACTGCTAACAGGTGACACAAGCTGCGCTCCAAGCTCTTTCCCCCCCCCCTCATACTGGGGGTCTCAGGCATGGAGGGAGGAGGCACTAGAGAAACTGACTCAGGTCACTGCGTGAGGTCAGGTGTGCCCCTTCCTTGATCTCTCCCAGCTGAGCTCCCGCTTCCACTCCGAAGACTGGTAAAGCCCCGCCTACAGGGAGGAGGGGAGGGAGTCTTCAGACTTCCTCAGGCCAGAAGTCTCAGAAGCTGCCAAGTTCTTGGGACAGATGGCCCTGACTTCAAGTCTCTGCTCCCCTAGGTTTTGAAACATGACCCAAACACATACTCTTTAGGGCTCCCTTAGTTCACGACTCACTCATGACCCACCCTTGCAGAGCTGGACTCTTCCTTCTTCCACCCGTCTGGGCCCAAGAAATGCAGCGGAACCACCTGGAGTGAGCCTGAGTTCCTGTCCGTCCATCCGTCCGAGTGCAAGGTGGCCAAAGACTGTCTCTCACCTTGAAGTTTGCACTTGGTGGTAAGGACTAGGGCTGTCAGAGAGGTGGGGATGAGGGGGAGGGAGCCGAGGGCTGTGATGGGCTGGAAGGAGTTAGAGGTTTAGAAGAGGAAGGGGGAGGGAGGAGGGGTCCTTCGGTTAAGTTTGAGAGCAGGAGTGAGGATAAGCTGGTAGAAAGCTAGAGGGGGAGGGGTGGAAAGCAGCGAGGAAGAGAAGTGATGGGCCAATGAGTGAGCAAGGGAAAGGGGCAGCAGAGGTGCAGGAAGAGGGAGATGCGGTAGCTGGGACAACTGGGGAGAGACCTTTGGCAGCCAGAGAGTGATACCGGCTATGAACGGGGAAGACAGTGCAAAGACTGTCTCCTCTCCACCCTTCTGCTGCTTCTAGCCATGGAGGGACAGACGCCTGGAAGCAGAGGCCTTTTGGAAAAGCCTGTGACCGCCAGCCCCGGTCTGTCCTCACTGAGCGCTGTCTTCATCCTCCTGAAATCTGCGCTGGGGGCCGGCCTGCTCAACTTCCCCTGGGCCTTCTACAAGGCCGGTGGGGTGGCCCCCGCCTTCCTGGTAGAGCTGGTAAGCCCCTGGGAAGTGATTGGGGAGGTCTCCCCGGGCAGGATCCAGGCGGCATCCTCAGTAGCAGGTCTGCAGAGCTGCCTGTCTTAGAAACTATGTACATCTGTGGGGTTTGATTTTCTGCCCGCTGAGCTCATGAGGGGAGAAGATAACTGTACCTGGGCACACAACAGCCTCTACCCGCCCAGGCTGCTGCCAGGCACAACACCTGGATCCAATGAACCTGACATCTCCGCGGAGAACACTCGGTCTCTGAGCAATCGCCTGGCCAGCTGACCTCACTTGCCCGCTGGTCTCAGGTCCACGTTCAGATCGGGTCAGGACCAGGACTGGCTGGGACACCCCCATGCAAGCTGGGCCAGGCCCTCTGCCGTGTCAGAGGCCAGCAGCCACTTCCAGGGCCTGCCTTCCAGCTGAGTTCCCTTTCCAGGCGGTCAGGGCTGAGCGGCTGTAGCAGAGAAGAAGCACTGATTAGCGCAGCTTTCTTTTGTTTGCAGTGATTCTCTGGCTGCCAGGAGCCCGTGTTCCGTGGTAAGCTCTTTGACAGGCAGCCCACACGCTTTTCCATGGCAGCCAGCTGATAATGGTCCTGTTCTTAATGGTCCGGTGCCGGGGTTCTTGTCCCAGCATCAGGAAGGGTTCAGGAATCTGGAGAAGGCTGTGCGTAGATGTTAAATAGGAATCCAGAGACTAATAAAGAGTCCGGAGATGAGATATAATTTAGAAAGGCATTTGGGGGTTAGAGAAGCTTAGCTAAAGGAGCTAAGTTCCAAGATCTTAAATCTAAGGTCTTAGGTTCTCTCCTCCCCAGGACCCCATGCTTTTTATTAATACAACTTGTCCTGAGGCGAGGCCGAGATATACACTTCAAAGGGTATACGGAAACATTGTCAGAATGGGGGAATTAGCCCACGGCTGTTCAGGTGTTTGGCCAGTAGGAGGCAATAACATGTAGATTAAGATGCCTTTTAGCTGTCTGGCAGCCACAATCAGTTTCCTATTCAGGTTTGGGGAAATGCCTTCAGCCATTCCCAACAGGTGACTACATGTGTGACTCTGTTGAGTCCCCAAATCTCATCAACCTTTTGATGAAACTCTTGAAATTATGACATGCTGGAATTGGTCTCCGGCTGTCCCGTTCTGTGTGTAGGCCACAGGGCTGGATACAAGATACTTGAAATATCAAATAAGGTATTTCAGATGGTGGGTAGTGTTAGGAGGGTCACATGACAGAGGGTGGGGCAACATAACAGGTGGTCAGAGGACTCTGAGGGGGTGACGTTGCCCTGTGCCCCAGTGGAAATGGAAGGACTTGTCCAGGTGCATGAGAGGTGCAACATAGCTGTGTTTGGATGGGTACAACAGGGAGGCTGCCCTTTCAGCTCTTGACCGATTCTCGGTCAAGGGCAGGTACCTGGATTGCAGGTTCTATCCCCAGCCTGGTTGGGGCTGGTGCATGAAGTAACCAATCAATGTTTCTCTCTCTCTTTCTCTCTCTCTCTCTCAATCTCCTCACCCCCCATCCTTCCCTCCCTCCCTCCCTTCCCTTCCACTCTCCCTAAAAAACAACAATGGAAAACAATATCCTAGGGTGAGGATTAACAAAACAAAAGGCTGCCCTTTCAGACAATGAGGAGTGAATGCAGGGGGCGTGGTTGGGCACAGAGGTGTCCAGTCTCAGGGTGGCAGGCAGGGCTGTGAAGCAGAGCTGTGGCCCCCACTCCTCACACCCCTGCAGCACTCCTGGGCACCTTGCTGAAATGCAGATGCTGACTCAGCAGGGCTGGGCAGGTCTGAGGCTGTGCATCCGGACGAGCTCCTGGTGACGTGGAGGCTGCTAGTGTGGCTTGCGCATTGTACAGTGTGGTCTAAAGAAGTGAATGAATTGAAACCCTGGACAAGCGAAGGAATCAGACTGGTAATGGGCCCGCTGCCCTTCCCTGCCTCTCTCCTCCTCTTGGGAGACTTCTGCTCTGTCCCCTTTGCAAGGGGCCAACTTGGACTTGGGGCGCATTTAAACATTCTCACCACCAGGAGGTCAGTGGTGCGAGGTGGTAGGTCTCTCATGACCCGTTAGCATTGGAGGATTACTAAGATTGAATGAACCTGACCCTCAGTTAGAAGTTGCAGAGGCGGAGCCTGGGCATGAGCAATAAGGGCTCTTTGCTGTCTGTCAGGGTCCCTCTCGTGAATGCCTCACTGGCAGAGGATCCCTTAGTCCCCACCCCCCTTCCCTTCATCCTCAAGTACCTATCTACTGAGTGCCTGCTATGTGTCAGGCACCTCTCTGGGGACTAAATGGTGAGCAGAAAATGCCACAACCCCAGTGTTCACAGAGCTGAGAGGCTCTGGGTGAGAGATGTTGGAGACGCTGTAGTATATGTTGTAAGCATATGTCCTTGGGCTACTAGACCAAGGACCACAAACTGAGTGGCTTAAAACAGCAGAAATGTATCCTCTCACAGTCCTGGACGCAGAAGTGTGAAAGAAGACTGCCAGCGGGGCTCTGCTCCCTCCTTCCTGCCTCTTCCAGCTCCTGGTGGCCCCAGGCATCCCTTGGCTTGTGGCCACATCACCCCAGCCTCTGTTCCATCATCACAGAGTCTCCTTTTTATGTCTTCTGTTCTGTCTCGTCTAAGGCACTTGTCATTGGATTTCAGGGTCACCCAGATGGTCCAGGATGACCCATCTCAAGGTCCTTAATTACACCTGCAAAGATCCCTTTTTATTTAATTACATCTGCAGAGACTGCCCAGTAAGTCACCTGCACCGGTGGTGGAGGTGAGGCTGTGGACTTGTCTTTTGGGGACCACCATTCTGCCCACGGCAGGCACAGTGTACCCAAGAAGGCATAGTTCTATCAGAGCCTGAGATGAGGGGCTGAGTCCACCTGAGGGTGACGTGTCAGGAAGGCTTTCTGGAGGAAATGGCCTTGGAGAGGAGGGGGAAGATTAGGCGTTCGCCAGGTGAGGGAAAGTGGTGGAGGCGGAAGGGCGTTCCAGGCAGAGGAACTGGCATGGGCAAAGGTTCAGGGACCGAAGGGAGCCATGTGTTCCTCCCAACTCGGAAGTTCCAAGTTCCTCTCCCACAGTCCAATTAGATGTTCCTCCTCTGCAGCTGTGTTGTGGCGTCTGGAGTAACAGAATGAATCTGCTGGTCAGGGCTGTGCCCTGTCTGAGCGTGTCCCAGCTCAGCATTCTTCCCCAGAACCCGGGACAGGGGTGTGGAGGCCTGGAGACCAAGTTCAGTTGGGGGCAGGTAGCCACCGGTCCTGCAGAGGCTCAAAACCATTTAGCTCCATGCAGCAAGTGGGGCTCCCATGCACCGATGGGGGTGTCCAGTGGCACAGGCACTTGGGAAAGCAGTTTGGCAATTTCTTAGTTAAAAACAGGTCTAATCTATGACCCAGCAATTCTCCTGAGGGCATGTCCAGGAAGACAAAACACAGGTCCTCAAAAGGACTTGTTCCGAGTGCTCAGCCCTTTATTCCCAGTAGCCAGAAACTAAGAACCACGAGGTGCCTGTCAGCAGCAGGCTGGCAGAAGCAACTGTGACTGCATCCATACAGGGGGTGGCACTCGGCAAAAATAGGAGTAACACGTGATCACCAGTGTGGCTGGATCTCACAAGCACGACACTGAGGAAGAAGCCAGATACCAAAATATGTAAAAGTAGAAAAATATTAGACCAGTGGTTTCTGGGGACAGGATTGGGGCATAAAGTGACTGGGATGGGACAGGAGGGCACGTCAGGGTGGTAGAATGTTCTGTGTCTTGACAGAGGTGCATTTGTTGTGCCTCTTCAGGTGATAACCCTTGTATACATGTAGCCCGTACAGTTTTAGCACCATCTGGGTTTCTGATGCCCCATTTGTCCATCTGGGCAGAGTGGTATGAATCCCAGACTGACCACCAGCAAGGCCTCGACAGTCCACCTGCCCTGCAGCTCTAGTTTCAGGGCAGGGGAGGGGCCCCGGGCCATAGGCAGCGTGACTTCTACAGGTGAGAGGCCCAGTGGAGGGAGCCATATCCAAGTCCCCAGGGGCAGCTGGCTGGGTGGTGGCCTTTGGGAGCACCCTGGCCCACAGTCCTGCTCTGCAGGTCTCCCTGGTCTTCCTGATCAGTGGGCTGGTCATCCTGGGCTATGCCGCCTCCGTCAGTGGCCAGACCACCTACCAGGGCGTGGTTCGAGGGCTGTGTGGACCTGCCATCGGGAAGCTGTGTGAGGCCTGCTTCACCGTCAACCTGCTCATGATCTCCGTGGCCTTCCTCAGGGTGATCGGGGACCAGCTGGAGAAGCGTAAGTACTTGCACTGGAGGTGGGGTGGCCTCAGGGTTCGGTGCTCCTTATGCCCCCTGGGGCTCCTGGTTTTGAACAGGACGAGGACACTGAGCAGGACCCTGGGGGACAGCAGAGACTGAGACCACCCCTGAGCTCCTAACGTCCTGGAGACGGGAGACTTGGAATTCGTAATTACCAGCACAAGGAGAGTCCTGGGGGCGGGGGGCAGGGCCAGGCTGTGGCTGGCTGTCTAGTGGGGTCCACTGCAGAGAAGCCCTGTGGGAGAGAACCAATCACACCTTGAGTTTTGGGATGTTGGAGACTAAACCCCATGCACCTGGGCCTCTAGTTCCCCACTAACAATTTCCCTCTGAGCATGGTTTAGTTGCATCCCCATCAATTCTGATATCTATTTTCATTTTTGTTCCATTTAAAACATTTGTTAAATTTTGCTGTGATTTCTTTGACTCACAGGGTGTTTAACGTTGTGTGGTTTGATTTCTAATTATTCGGGACTTTTTTTAGATCCCTTTTTGGGTTCTATCTTAATTGCATTGTGGTCAGACAACACACTTGGTGATTTCCGTTTTTCTGGTATTTGAGACTGCCCTGTGGGCCCCCACATGTTCTGCGTTGGTGAGCATTTTGCGTGGGGTGCAGTGTTCTGGAACTCTCCATCCGGTCAAGGTTCTCCACAGCTTTGAGCAGGTCTTCATAGCCTTGCTGACGTTTTGGGTCTAGTTATTCTATTCGCCTGAGTGAGGGTGTTAAGCCTGCAATCACAGTTGAAGATTTTATCTGTTTCTCACTCTCAACTGTCCAGTTTCACCTCATGGTCCTGGAAGCTCCGTTATAGGCACCCACCCATGAACTACCCTTTTATTGTTATGAAATACCCGCTTTTGTCTCTGGTGATACTTGGTCGCTAAATCACCCCCCTCTACTATAAATGTAGGCGCTCCAGCTGCCTTCAGATTAATGGTTATGCAGTATTTCTCTTCCTGTTCATTCTCTGTGAACCAAACTGTGAGGTGGGCTTTCTAATGCATTTCTCGTAGATAGCATATGGTCGGGTCGTGCTTTTTTAAAAAAATCATCTTGACAATCTCAGACAGACTTCTAATTGGAATGTAATTATTGATATGGTTAGATTTCGCTCCGATGTTTTGATGTGTCTTTGGTTTGTTCTCTCCGTCACTTTAACCGTGAATAAAAAGGCCCCTGGCTCTGGGGTGCTGAGATTAGAGGCTTCTATGTTTGGGGCAGCACTCTTACCCAGAAAGCATTGCGGTTGGCAGATCTGAGCCTACGGTGGGTAAATGAGTACAAAATGCCCTGCTTGCAAGTGGCAGTTGAGGCCACGTCAGCTTCACCTCGGGTCACCGGGCCATACTGTGTGTGAGGAAGATTCTGAAGCTGCGTGCAGGCTCAGCTGTGGAGCCCAGAGTGATTAGAGTTGATTAGATACAGGCCACCTGGTTCTGGGGGGGTTGACTGGGGAGGAGAGGGCATTGTGTGTGTGTTTCTGGTTAGGTACTTGCAGGGGGGTTGGGGGGAGCGGTCTTTCTGGGTCAAGTCCAGGCTTCTCCACAGGAGGACTACCTAGAGCAGTGATGGCGAACCTATGACACTCGTGTCAGAGGTGACACACGAACTCATTTTTTTGGTTGATTTTTCTTTGTTAAATGGCATTTAAATATATAAAATAAATATCAAAAATATAAGTCTTTGTTTTACTATGGTTGCAAATATCAAAAAATTTCTATATGTGACACGGCACCAGAGTTAAGTTAGGGTTTTTCAAAATGCTGACACACCGAGCTCAAAAGGTTCGCCATCACTGGACGAGGGGGTCCATGTGGAGAGGCCCCAAAACTGCAGGGAAGGCCCAGCTGAGCCACGGTGTCCCCACCAGGCACCTGATGTGGGGAGAGCCATCGAGAACCCTCCAGACCAGCCCTCCCACCAGCCAAATACCCTCAAGTGACCCCCATGGGTTCCACATGGAGCAGAAGTAGCCAGCTCAGCCCTATCTCATTCTTCACATCCTGCTCATGGCAGATAATCAAGTGGACACGCCAGGCCATGTTGGAGTAGTTTGTTGTGCAGTGGTGACAGAGAATATGGCTTTGCCCAGCACCAAAAAGCCACCCTGGCCCCGCTAGACCCACACACCCCCTGAGCTCCCAAGCAGAAACAGAAGGATCTGGTACAACAGTGGTTCTCAACCTTCTGGCCCTTTAAATACAGTTCCTCATTTTCTTCTGTTTTAAAAATGTTCTAAATCACCAGTGAATTTCAGGAAAGTATGCTATATTAATATAATTTATACATACTTGTTTCTCTGATTATTTCTCAGTTTAAAAAAATGGTGAATTAATTATAAAAAACATTATATTTAAAGGGAGTATGGCCCAGAAAGCAAAATTCACATGGCATTATTTAACCCAATCAAGAAAGATACATGGGCCAGTCCAGTGTGGCTCAGTTGTTGAGCGTTGACCTATGAGAGAGGACGTCACAGTTTGATTCCCGGTCAGGGTACAGGCCCAGGTTGTGGGCTCCATCCCTAGTGTGGGGGTGCAGGAGGCAGCCAATCCATGATTCTCTCTCATCATTGATGTTTTTATATTTCTCCCTCTCCCTCCCTCTCTGAAATAAATAAAAATGTTTTATTAAAAAGATACATGGAAGTTCTTTGGAACAGGTAGACCTACTTCTCCTCAGCACGCCCAAGGAGGAAGTCCAGAGGTTCTGTATCAGCCTTTTGACCAGAACCATATGATAAAGCATATTACTGATAACCCTGGGCTGGTAATTTAATTGATAATTTCTAGAGCTGGTGAGTTCAAGGTGAACATTTAAATCTAGGACTCTTGCTACATGTGTTGCAGGGTGTGCCAGTGAAGGCGAGGCAAAGATCCAGGCCTCTGGCTGGGGCTCTCTTCCCTCATTCACCTCTTGTCCATCTCATTTTAAATGGGCCCCGTGGGACCACTCAGAAAAAGTAACTACGACGTAAACATTTGGGATTCAGGCACAGGTGGTGTACCTGAGGGATGTATGAGGATGGTTATAGAATTGAGAGACGCCAGACTGCTAAGAGACGAGTGAGGAAAAGTTTGCCATGGAACAAATAGAAATCTGGCTGGGGTGCTGGGCTCCAGGTCATAGTTGTTTGGTATATAACATGGCAGCTGACATTGAAACCTATGCTTACCTCGACATCTTGCTGGCTAATGTGCTAATGTGCGCTCGTGGAGAGAAATGGGTGGCATGTGTGAAGTTACAGAGCTGTCTCTAGTACTGGCCAGTTTTCTCAGTGGTTAGAGCATCAGCCCTCAGACCGATGGGTCATGGTTCAATTCCTGATCAAGGGCATGCATGTTGGTTGCAGGTTCAAACCCCAGCCCGACTGGCACATGTGCAGGAGGCAACCAGTTGATGTGTCTCGCTCACATTGATCTTTTTCTCTCTCCCCCTCCTCCCTCCCTTCTACTCTCTAAAAATCAATGGGAAAAATATCCTCGGGTGAGGATAAAAAAAAAAAAAGTTGAAGAACTGTCTCAGTAAATTCTGTATCACTTTAGGGCCCAGGTTACCTTTTGGGTTATCTCATTCTCCTTTCTTCCCCTCAGTTTTGCATAAACAGAAATATTCTCTTCAACTACCTGGTCTGCAGGTATAAGAAGGGACCAGCACTTTCCTGGACAAACTGGCTTTCAGGTGGTGGGGGTAGCTTGCTGTTGGAAGGAAGCACAGTCTGGCTTAAGGGCGACTGAAGTGGTGAGGGAGGTGCATTCCTTTGGTGATTTCCACAAATACTGAAAAGAGGGACATTTCACAAAGAATTTGGTCTCCTATTTGAGTACGGGGGCTCAGAACGTGAGCTATAGGTCTCTAATAATGAATTTTTCTAACTCTGACAATTTAATTTCTACTAGAAAGATTACTTATTTTTCAGATTGCACAAGATCCGGGCATAATTGTCAGTGTGACTTCACTTATATTTAAAGCTTGGCAACATTTGGAGAGTTTTGGTAAAAATGCCCAATAAAAAAGCAATTTAAAAGTTAAGAAAGGCCTAGAAAAAATTTCAAAATATATTAATTTCTCAATTACACAAGATTACCTGATCCAGAACACCTAATATAAAAATGAAAGTAAATGTCCTGGTAAAAGAAACATATATATGTTTAATCCAGTATGAGCAGGACAGGCTATCGAATTAATGATATTGAAAAACAAGCCACCAACCAGAAGTAAATGAAAATGGACCACATTTCACAGTATACATGATAATAAATTCTAGTTGGAATAAAAGTGGAAATGTTAGAAATAATTTTTAAAATCTTTCAAAACAAAATCTTAGAACTTTGCAAGTATAAGAGAGTAAAGGAAAACTTCTGAATCAGCTATAAAAACCCAGATGCTTTAAAAGACAGGCAATTAAGTAAAACTATAATTATATACATAAAATTTTTGACTGACAAATTATACTCTAAAGAATGTTAAGAAATAGGGAGATGTGAAAAGAGCTGTTTGCAATGCTGATGAGAGATGACGGGTTCTTATTTAATGTGCAGAGGCCTTTACGTCCTGACAAGGAAAAGACAACCCACAGGAGTGGCTGAGACTCGGGAGCACGTCCAAAAGGCCAGCCAAAGTGAAGAGTCTCAACTTCTCCAAATAGCAGCTCACAAGTTAAAGTCACAAGTAGCTCTCATTGAGATCCAGCAAACCCACCAAACTTTAAATAAAACTTTTAGAAGGAGCATGTGGAGAATAGATATTCTCTCATATGGCTGATGGAAGCATGAACTGTTTCCACCTTTGTTTAAAGTTTGGCAACATGTATTAAAATTTAAAAATGCATGGAATTCCAACGTTTTCCACACTGAAACGTAGCACATAAAAATAAGCATACAACATGTAAGAACATGTGCAAAAGAATGTTATTCTTCACATTCAATTGCAAACAAAGTAATGCTATCCACAGGGGAAAGGCTGAATGTATGTTGAAATATAAAAAAAATAATTTGAAAGAATGAATTTGAATTGTTCTGGTAATTCCATGATTATAGGATTATAAGAGTATGGGAGAAATACAGAAGGATTAGATTTGTGACATGGTTCCCCTTGGGGTGAACAAGTATCTGGGGTGAGGTGTTCTTGTGAAGATAAGGAGTTAGTTACACTGAAAACTGAATGCATGAGGTAAATATTTTTCTATAAACTAATGGATATTAATATTCCCATAAATGCATGTGCATATGTATCTGTACAAACATGTATGACAGAATGACCACCGACATGTTAGCAAGCATGGGTGGCTCAGATTGGTGGGAGACCAAATGACTAGATTTCTTCCTTATATTTGAATGCTCCCTTAGAGTTGTTTATAATGAGCATGCATTATTTGTATAAACAACCCTATTTTCACTGTCAGGAAGAAAAGAATGATCTGTCATTTGTTGAACGATGTTTATCACACTTTATGTTGGTCATAGAAAGTCAACATATAATACTCATGTCAGAGGTGGCTTTTTATTTTTTGTTTCTACTACTTAGACTACGTTTTTCAATGATTATGGTTTGATCTGTATGTTTCACAGGTCCCCATGCATGCTCACTGGAACAATAAAATGGTAGTTTAAGTAGAACTGAGAAAAGAGCTTATTCTAAGTAGGTGTGTTTATATGTGTGAAAGTGATTGAAACCTGAGCTTTGTCTATACAATACTATGGAAATAAAAAATTGTGGGCTTTGAGTTCTTGCCCTGACATTAGTCAGAGAAATATAGATTCTAAGTTTCTTTCATAAAAAGCCTTATACAATCCAAAACACCTTGGTTAGTAAAGATGAAAAGATAAGGCAAGCAAGACTGGGATGTATTTGCCACAGAAGTCAAAGAGCTGGTGTCACAGAGGCCTTTTGTGACTGGTCCAGGTGAGTGAGTCTGGATTCTCCACGCAGTAGAATCCATAGGGGATTGCATACGCGTGTACAGATTTACTGTAAGGAACTGGCTCACAGGGTTTACAGAGGCTGTGGCATGAGATCTGCAGTCAGCAAGCTGGAGACCCGGCCGTGCTGGTGGTGTAAGTCAGCTGAGCCCCAAGACAGAGAATGCTGGTGCCCAGCTCCGAGGGGGCCGTGTAGCAAACCCTCCCTTATCCACCTGCCGGTTCTACCTAGGCTGCCAGCAGGTTGCATGAGGCCTGCTCACATGGGGAGGGCCATCTCCTTCTCTGCTGATTCAAACATCAATGTCATCCAGAAACATGGCCACAGAGTCTCCCAGAGTAATTTTAAACCAAATACCTGGGTACCCTGTAGCCCAGTGAACTTGGCACATCAAATTCCCCATCTCACCAAGAATGCTCAGGGCTCCAGCTTTAGGCTGCCTCCATGTGAATCTTGGCCCTCCTGATTGACTGTGTGATCTTGCATAAATTACTTGATCACTTTATTCCTCAGTTTTCTCATCTATAAAATGTGAGGATTAAATGAGAGGGTTCATAGAATATCACCTGGCTTTTTCTAGCCATATAAGATATGCCAACTTTATCATTATCATCATCATCATTATTATTATTACTATGATTCTTATCTTTTGTCATTTAGAATATCCTTACCCTACATTATGCACAAGAAACAAAGCTTGGAACTGTAGTTTAATCACTAAAGTTATAAGTTGCAATTTTTATAAGAAATGATATTTCTGTACCTAAGCTATATAGTGTATTTTGTCTAATTGAATTTGCTTACTGATATTCTAACATTATTAGAATATAACAATGTCATTATTTTTATGGTCACTCCACCACCATGTATAGTGTAGAAAATTCTGCTGGTGAGAAAGGCTCAGATCCACTGGGTCTAGCTTTCTTCTTCCCCAAATGATTCAGACCCTAATCTGACAGGCAGCCTGGTTTCCCACAAAACTAGTCATGGAGGGAGGGGAGTACAGAACAACAGATGGAGTCGGAAGAAATTAAATTATTTGGCTTAATTATCATCACTGTGATGAAATACTAAAATAGTGTTGATTTAATGTAATGATGCTCAATGTCAAGACTATAAATGTACACATGATTTCATTTATAACTTCAATGGGGGAAAAAAGACAAAGGGGACATCAGTAATACTGTCAACAGTAAAGATAAATTTAAAAAAATAATCATAAAGGGAGGCTCTGAAATTAGATCATGTGGGTTCAAGTCTTGGTTTCTTTCAACTGCCAACTAGTGACATAAGGCAGATTATTAACTTCTAATCCTTCCTTTTCTTATCTGTAAAATGAGAATAATAATACATTCATCATGTTGTAATATTTAAATAAAATAATTCATGTAACTACTTTGAACAGTGGCTGTAACACTCAAATGTCTTCATTTTACCTATTAGTAATATATTATTGTTATTATTTCTCTAACCTCATATTCTTTCAGATTTGTGTATCTAATTGCCTCCTAAATATGTCTACTTTTATGCCCTATAGCAGTGATGGCGAACCTATGACACGCTTGTCAGAGGTGACACGCGAACTCATTTTTTTTGGTTGATTTTTCTTTGTTAAATGGCATTTAAATATATAAAATAAATATCAAAAATATAAGTCTTTGTTTTACTATGGTTGCAAATATCAAAAAATTTCTATATGTGACACGGCACCAGAGTTAAGTTAGGGTTTTTCAAAATGCTGACACACCGAGCTCAAAAGGTTCGCCATCACTGGACGAGGGGGTCCATGTGGAGAGGCCCCAAAACTGCAGGGAAGGCCCAGCTGAGCCACGGTGTCCCCACCAGGCACCTGATGTGGGGAGAGCCATCGAGAACCCTCCAGACCAGCCCTCCCACCAGCCAAATACCCTCAAGTGACCCCCATGGGTTCCACATGGAGCAGAAGTAGCCAGCTCAGCCCTATCTCATTCTTCACATCCTGCTCATGGCAGATAATCAAGTGGACACGCCAGGCCATGTTGGAGTAGTTTGTTGTGCAGTGGTGACAGAGAATATGGCTTTGCCCAGCACCAAAAAGCCACCCTGGCCCCGCTAGACCCACACACCCCCTGAGCTCCCAAGCAGAAACAGAAGGATCTGGTACAACAGTGGTTCTCAACCTTCTGGCCCTTTAAATACAGTTCCTCATGTTGTGACCCAAACCATAAAATTATTTTCGTTGCTACTTCATAACTGTAATGATGCTACTGTTATGAATCGTAATGTAAATATCTAAATATAAATATCTGATATTAGGCAACCCCTGTGAAAGGGTCGTTTGACCGCCAAAGGGGTCGCAACCCACAGGTTGAGAACCGCTGTGTTACAAGCACATAAGGGCCCAGGTGCCTCAGGGTAGGTCCTTTGTCTCACTTGTGGCTGGATTCCAGCACGGGGAGCAGTGCCTGGCTGGTAGGAGCCCAGTGAGCATCTGTCGAATGAGTTTCTGCAGCCAGATCTTTCCTTCGTGGTGGCACATGATGGGGTCCCCATCACGCTTGTCCCATCCCTTTAGACTCACAGGGCTGACAGTGCCCATGGCAACCCCTGCCAGGGATGGAGAGCGGGAGCCCGGGGCAGGACTGACTGCTGGGTGAGAGCCACAGGCTCACTGCGACCCCCCCTTCCTTCCGCCTTGCCACCAGTGTGTGACTTCCTCCTGCCCGCCCTGCAGCCCTGGTACGCTGACCAGCGCTTCACCTTGACCCTGCTCTCCATGCTGGTCATCCTGCCCCTGTCCGTCCCGAGGGAGATCAGGTTCCAGAAAGTCACGAGGTATGGGGCTGCAGGCTTCCTGGCAGGGCAGCGGCTTTGACCGGGTCCCCACTGCCCTGGGTTGGTGTTTTGGGGGGGCTCTGTCCGCCTCTGCTAGGGGAGCTGTTAGCGTTGGCCTTCCCATTTGGAGAAGGAGGAAAACATTAAAAATCACACAAGTAACATGTGTGTGTGTGATAGGAAATATAGAGAAGCAAAAGAGAAAACTACCATAATGGCATAACCTGCTGCTGCTGTTTTCTTTAACTATTACAGACTTCATATGCCCACGCGTGCGCACTCACAGGCACAGAGGCAGACATACACATACTGTTTTTCATACTGTGGTCTGTGGCTTTACGTACATTTTTGAAGGAAAAAAGAGTCTGGCAAAAGTATTCATGCAAATTTGCATATTTTTGAAGGGAAAAAAAAAGAGTCTGGCAAAAGTATTCATGCAAATTTGCAACTTATGTTTCCCTGTTGTGTTCAGAGCAACAATGGACGTCTTACCTTGGAAACGGAGAAACAGGGGGTAGGGGACTAGAGCCCCTAGGTGCCCCCAGCCCTCCAGTCTCTCATCCCGCCCCACTGAGTCAGGGGTCCTCCTCCCCATAGCCAGTGTCCTGGCTTAGCTGCCACACCCGAGGCTGAGTGGCCGTTGGAGAGACAGGGTGCCGGTGGTCACCACAGCCTCGCAGGTGTGGCCAGTTAGGAACTGGCCCAATCCGACCCTGGGCCTGAGCACAGTCCTGCCTGAAAGATCTCCCACATCCCCACTTGCAGATGAGGGACTCAAGGCGCGGAGCCGTGAGAACTGCCTGGCACCTTGCCCGGGTGGGCAGAGTCGGCATTCAGATCCCCTCTGTGTTTGTGGTCATGCATCATCTATGTGTTAGCTTCCTAGGCACCCTGGCCGCCTGCTACCTGGCCCTAGTCATCGTGGCGCAGTACTACCTGAGGCCCCAGGACCTTGCTCGTGAGCCCGGTCCTGCGCTGAGGTGAGTCTGAGGGGATGGCCTTCCCTGGCTTCCTGGGGTGCTGCAGGGGATCCGGCAGGAAGGACACTTCTCCCCACTGTTTGCACAGAGCCCCGCTCCTCTCAGCGAAATGCCTGGTGTCTCTGATGCCTGAGGTCCCAGCGAAGGCCCCTGTTCCCCCCAGAATGGACACAGCTGGGTAGTAGGAACCAGGGACAGGCCAAGGAACACAGCTCTAAGCCCCTCCACCCTGGCTCCTGGGCTTTCACAGCAGTGTCCCCACAGCCTGGAGCCGGTGGAACCGGCCGGCGAGATGCCGATGCCTGGGCAGAGGGAGCAGGAGTGACAGAGGCCAGTGTGACCCCACCGGCCTGAGGCCTGAGCAAGGCCAGGACGGGGGCGGGTGTCCTGTGGGGATGCGGAGCCTCACTGAGGAAGGGTTTTGCTGGGCAGCTGCTTCAGGGTGTGAGCACAGCAGGAGCTTGAAATCGGATCTTCGGGTGACAGGCCAGCTCCGTAGGCATGTGACCTATGAACTTACCAGGGCTGCGCGCAGAAGGGCCTTGCACTCGGTTTAATGCCCTGCTGCCACCATCCCAATGTTCTTAATCGTTGTCGAACAAGGGTCCGCCATGTTCATTTTGCACTGGGCCCCACAAACTATGTGGCCCCTCCTGGCCGACAGATTGGAAGTGGAGCATGAGAGCGGAGTCCAGGGTGGCTTTGAGCTCTAGCCTGAGCACCGGGAAGGTGGCGGTGCTGTTTCCTAGGACGGAGGAGGCGAGAGGAGCAGGTGGCTGGGGGAGAAAAGGGGTGTGAGGTTGGAGTCGGCTTTGAATGCCTAAATGAAGGTACAGGTAGCTTGTCAGACCTGCGTCTGGATTCAGGGAGAGAGAAGCTGGGCTGGAGGGAGGAATGTGGCTGGTGTCAGCCCAGAGATGGCATTTAAGGCCCTGGACTGGGCAGGTGGTACACTCAGAACCCACAGTGCTCTGTCCGGCACTGGGAGGTCGGGGGAGGAGGAGGAGCTGTGGAGGGGTGGGAGTCGGATGTGTTAGCTTTCTGGAGCTGCTGTGACAAACGACCACAAACCTGGTGGCTTCACACTAAAACAGCTTATCCTCTCTCAGTTCTGGAAGCCAGGAGTCCAAAATCAAGGTGGGGCAGGCCAGGCTTCCTCAGAGGCTCCAGGGGAGGGCCCTGCCCGCCTCGTCCAGCTCCCGGGGCCGCCAGTGGTCCTTGGCTGGAAGGTAGATGCCTCGCTCCAGTCTCTGCCTCCGTCGTCACGCGGCCTCTCCCTGGGTGTCTGTTTCCCTTCCTATAAGGACACCCGTCGTTGCACCAGTTCCCAACCTAC
This sequence comes from Myotis brandtii, assembly GCF_000412655.1. Classification (NCBI taxonomy): domain Eukaryota; kingdom Metazoa; phylum Chordata; class Mammalia; order Chiroptera; family Vespertilionidae; genus Myotis; species Myotis brandtii. The sequence continues at coordinate 8,155,748 of NW_005356042.1, forward strand.
TCCTGTGTGACCCCATCTTAATTTAACTAATTACATCTACAGAGACCTATTTCCAAATGAGGCATCACTCTGAGGTTCCCAGTGGATGTAAATTTGGAGGGACACTATTCAACCAGGACAGAGGATAATAGTAGGTGGGTCGCAGATGTCGGTGAACAAAATTTCAGGAAGTTGGCGTGATCATTGCCAAATGTTCCCCTGGTCACAGTGGACTGAGCCCTGGGCATGGATTGGAGGCTGCTGGTGTTACTTGGTCAGGGCAGGAGAGGCAGTGAAGGCCCAGGTGGATTGGGTTCAGGAGAGAAGGAAGGAGGCAGGAAAGAGCTCTTCTGAGGAGGGGAGGAGAGGAATGGGCAGGAGCCATGAGGGGCAGAGGCCCCAGCCCCTATTTATGCTGACGGACATCTCTTAGAGAAGGAAGAACCAACGAGGAGAGGGCCGGGCTCACTGCTAATCTGCAGCCTCGAGTCAGGGGGAGGGGAGGTCCTGTGCTCTGGGGTCTCTTTCCCGGGGCCAGGGGGCCTGCACATGTGGCCCAGGGGATGCAGGCGGGCAGATGGGGCCGTGCCTACATGGACACTCTGGTGATGAACAGGAAGCCTGGCACCAGGGACAGGGCTGTTGAGGAAAGTGTGGGAAGCCCGGCCCCGTAGGGAGGCGCCATGAGAGTTAAGTCAGCCGTGTGCAGCACGAGCAGGAGTCAGCACTGTGCACGTGTCCCGTGCTGCTGTGACAAACTACCACCAACCGGGGGCTTACACAGCACAGATTTACTCTCTGATCTCTGGAGGCCAGAAGTCCAAAATGGGCCCCGCGGGGCTCAAGTCAAGGTGTTGGCAGGGCTGCGTTCCTCTTGGAGGCTCTGGGCAAGAATCCGTTTCCTGGCCTTTCCTAGCTTCTAGGGGACACTCACTCTCCGTGGCTCATGGCCCTGCCTCCGTCTGTAAAGCCAGCAGCATGCCTTCTCTGACCCTATCTCCGTCGTCACAGCCCCCTCCACCCACCCCCAGGAAAGGTTCTCATCTCAGGGATTCATGCGACACATTGGGCCTAGATAACCAGGGTCACCTCCCACCTGAGTCCTTACCCCGACACACACCTGTCAGCTCACTTATTCCCAGGTCGCTGGGATTCGGACATGGGCCTCTTTGGGGGTCATTATTCTGGCACAACCAGGAAACCCTGATTCTGTAGCAGGTGTTATTTACACCCCATTTCACTATATGTCCCTAAACGTGCTGGATGCTGGCACCTAGAGCTGCTTGCCAAAGGAAGCTTGAGGGCCACCGTCCTGAAATTTCTGCCCATGCACACCTCTGTCCTTTTGGGAGCTTGGGCAGAGGTCAAACCATCCCTGCACTGCTGAGGTCTGTTTGATGGAGGTCAAACCATCCCTGCACTGCTGGGGTCTGTTTGATGGAGGTCAAACCATCCCTGCACTGCTGGGGTCTGTTTGATGGAGGTCAAACCATCCCTGCACTGCTGGGGTCTGTTTGATGGAGGCTGCCTGAGCTCCCCAGCCCTAACCTCACGGGAACAGGCAGCCTCAGAGGGAGGCTGGGAGTTCCTGCTCGTCGTGCCCTTTCCAAGCTCTGCCAGCCCAGAGAATGTCAAGTTACCAAAATGTCAGCTCAAATGTAATTAGAGAGTGCAACACAGAGCATGGCTCCCTTTCCGTCTCCCAAACCAGGGACTGGACGCAATAATTAAAAATACATCTTACAGCCGTGCTCAGTGACACCTTTCTGGTCTTTAAAACTCATCTTCAAGTTGAGCGTGGTTGTGAAGTTAGCCTTTTGTAATGAACACCTGTTCTTGTCTGTTTGCAGTCCTTCCTCCTGGACCTCTGTGTTTAGTGTCTTCCCCACCATCTGCTTTGGATTTCAGGTAAGCTCAGCTCTGTGTTGGCGAGCGTGGCGTGGGCGGGCTGTGGTGACTCCCTGCTCCCGTGGGAGAGTGTGCCCTCCCTGGCAGGAGAGAGGGGTGAAGGCTTGTTCCAGAATGTGATGGGCTGTCTTCCGGAGACGGCGCGTGTGTTGGAATCTGGGTTCAGTGAGGTGTGACTTGCTGTAGAACTGGGGAACCCGGCCCCCACTGGCAGCCAGCAGCAGCAGCAGAGTGGGAATTCAACACCTGTCCCTCCTCATGTAAAACCCTCGCAGGACAGTTGCCATGCCAGGACACCCAGAGTTGTCCATGTCCTCAGCAGATCTCTGTCCCAGGGGCCTCGGAGAGGAAGCATCCTGCCTCTGGAGGCGTGGAGGCGGGGGCTGGAAGGTGTGCAGGGGGCTGCGTGGTGGGGGTACGGGGCAGAGTGTCTGACAGTCATGGACTGAGGGTGGGCTGTGTGTAGTCCAGCTGAGGGGCTTCTGACAGCCCTGGGCGGGCAGAGTCAGACACCCTCCTTCAGGCACTGATGTCTGAAAGGCATCTTGAAGAATGTGTGGGGGGCGCCAGGTGAAGGGGAGGGCGGTCCAGCTAGAAGGGACAGCACAGGTGAGGGGGGAAGGGGAGGGGGAAGAGGAAGGGGGGAGCATGCCTGGTGGGGCTGCAGGGCTGTAAAGGGCTCTGCTAGGTGGGGTCCCCGGGGTGCCGTACCGAAGAGCGTGGGCTCTGCTCCCTGCCTTCCGGGTTTTCCAGGCTCCTAGCAGGTGGCAGCTGACTCCATTCTTCCATTGTTTATTTTAGGAAAGACGTGCCTCTCTCCTAAAAACCTATCCAGCAAACCAATAGCAAAACCACCCCAAAGCAAAGTCGAGTTGGCAGGGGAGGTGGTTCAGGAGCGACAGTATCTCAGCTTCCTGCCCTGAGTTTTTCTTCCCTTAGCCGCCAACTGGCTCCTTTCTGTTCTTCATCTTGCATTTTCTCTGAGAAACAGTTTTGAAAAAAAATCTTGAAACATTTCCATTTCTCTTGCTTATAAATGAGTTGATGGTATCACTTCTGGGGCTTAGCAAGCCATTTATAAGAAATTCTCACATTTTTCCTTGCACACCCAATATTTTGAAAGATCTAGAGCAGCGATTTTGCTGTCAGCTGTTCGTCTGGATGTGGTTTAGCGCCCCTCTCTCCAGTGTCTGAGCACCATATGGCGCCGCGGGCTCCACTGGGGGCTGCTTTTCAGATGCTTCCCGGGGGTGCCCCCCTCACCTTTGCCTCAGCTCCCGCATTCCATTCTCCTAGCAACCGAGGCCTGGCTGAGGTTTCCAGGGACACGGATGCAGGATGGAGATTTGGGAAAAGATGTGAATTGCCGGGTGGGGGTGGGGCTGAGGCCGGAGGCCAGAGGCAGGGCTGGGAGAGTCTGTGTGGAGGAAGGCAGGAAACAGGGAGGGAGGGGGCAAGGCTGGAGGGCCCTGTGAGGAGGGGAGGTCTCCTTGTCCTCAGGAGCTCTGACCTGGTTCAAACACCACCCCCACATGTAGCAGCCCCACCACCAGCTGCACGGAGCTGGTAGGAGGGGCCTGCGGAACAGAGTGGGTCTTCTCTGTTGTTGTTTTTTAAACAACAGCTTTACTGAGATAGAACTCACATAGCATGCATTTCACCCACCTGAAGTGTAAGATCCAGGGGTGTGGTATGTTCACAGAGCTGTGGGACCATCACCACAGTCGATTTTCGACCATTTCATCTCCCCAAGAACCCTGAACCTGTTACCAGTCACCCCAACACCCTCAGCCCCTGCAACCAGGAGTCTCCTTGCTGTCTCTGCCTGCCTGCTGTGGACGGTTCACATAAATGAATCCCACGATGCTGGTCCTTTGTGACAGCTCTCACAGCATCGTGTCCTTGAGCTCACCCACCTGGTGGGTGTGTCAGTGCTCTGTTCCTTTTTATGGCTGAGTCATATTCCACCGTTTGCTTATCCATCCCTCAGCCATGCACACCAGGCAGTTTCCACTTCTAGCCAGCATGGGCGCCTCTGCCTGCATCCCGGCTCAGTGAGGAGCGAGCCTGCGCACAGCCAGCCCCTCCCACAGGTTGTTCCAGCAGGGCAGCCCACCCCCACCCCGTCCATCCCAGGGGACCTGTTGCACCTTCCCTATGAAACCAAAAGTGACCCATGAATCTTAGGACAAACAGAGAAAGAAGGGCAGGGCTCCTCCATACACCTCCAAGCATTTCCCCCATTTCTGAGTTTGGGAGACAGGAGGGGGGAGCATTGATCCACGGAGTTCCCTGCCCCTCAGTTGAGGGTCCCCAGGGATTGAGGGCTCCTGTGAGGTCAGAGAAGTCCCGGGAAAGAAAGCCAGAGAGGCACTGGTGCCCGAGGCTAGTCTGTCCTAGAAGGTACATGTGAGCTCCCTGGGGACCGTGTTGGGCTAGTTTCCGTGGTACCCAGACTTGCACTGAGTCAGACTGATAAGATTTGAGTCCCAGAGAGCGTGGGCTGGGTAGGGGCAGCCTCCCTGTTGCGGGTGGGTTACTTAAAGGGAGGGGTAAACGAGTAACCCCTGGAGCATTCCTCAGCGGTGGGCCAGGCTCCCTGCTTGGCTGGAGCAAGACAGACGTGGTCCTTGATGTCAGGGAGCTGATGGTAGATGCTGAACAAGCAAACCCAAACTTGCTCACGTGGGGTGGTGGTGGGGGGAACACATGAGAGAGGAACTTGGCCAGGGTCGGGGGGAGGGTCATGTGGGAACACATGAGAGAGGAACTTGACTGGGGGGGAGGGGATTTTGGGAACACATGAGAAAGGAATTTGGCTGGGGGGTGGGTTTGGGAACACATGAGAGAGGAACTTGGCCTGGCTGGGAGGCTTTCCTAAGGCATGAGAAGGAGCTGCCAGGCCAGGAGAGAATCCCAGGGAGAGGAAATGGCTCGAGAAAGGGCCCTGCGGCCGCGCAGAAGGACAGGTGGGCCTTGCTCAGTGAGGGAGAGGAGTGGGGTCCAAGCCTGGAGAGAGGGCAGGAGTAGATCAGTACGTTTGGTTTTGACCAGAAGTGAGCGAGCATGTGACCTGACAGTGGGAACCCTGACCCAGGAGCCTGGGAAGGTCCCAAACCCACAGGGCACATCCAGATACAGAGGCGCCTCTCAGCCCTGCCTGCGCATCAGGGCCTCCTGGCTGCCTGTAAGGCACCACTGCCCAGGACTGCCCCAGGGAAACAGCGTCCCCAGCACAGGTGGGCTCTTGCATGGGCTAGATGTACTTTAAATTCATGACTATCCTATATAATAAAAGGCTAATATGCAAATTGACCGAACGGCTGAACCACCGGTCGCTATGATGCACACTGGCCACCAGGGGGCAGACACTCAATGCAGGAGCTGCCCCCTGGTAGTCAGTGTGGGAGCACTGCTCAGCCAGAAGCCGGGCTCACCGCTGGCCAGTGCAGCGGTGGTGGTGAGAGCCTCTCCTGCCTCCGCGGCAGTGCTAAGGATATCCGACTGATGGCTTAGGCCCACTCCCTACATCAGTTGGACATCCCCTGAGGGCTCCTGGACTGTGAGAGGGAGCAGGCCAGGCTGAGGGCGCCCCCCCCGCCCGCCCCCCTACCCCCCGAGTGCACAAATTTCATAATACGAAATATATGAATCATAAGTATGTGTGCTCCCATGCAGCCACCACCCAGTCAGGACAGAGAACACTGTCAGCTCCTATGGAAGGCTCCCTCGTGACATTTTCCACCGAGTGACATCCACCCCACCCACACACTGTTCTGCCTTGTGTCACCATAAGTGGTGGTTCTCAATGGGGGTGACTGTGCCCCCCCCTCCCCCAGTGGAAATTTGGCATTGTCTGGAGACATTTTTGGTTGTAACACTGGGGGCAGGTGTTCCTGGCATCTAGTGGGTTGAGGTCAGGGATGCTGCTCAATATCCTATGATGCCCTGGATGGCCCCTGTTTGGGCTGGTTTGGCTTGTATTTTGAACTTCACGTACAGGAAAATGTTCTTTCGTGTCTGGCTTCCTTTGCAAAAACATTAAAGCTGTGAGGTTCTTTCTTGTTGAGGTGCATAGTGTGTACATCCTTTTTCACTGCCATGTAATATTCCACCAAATGACTATCTAGTGGTTTACTTAAGCCTTTTACTGCTGGTGGACGTTCGGTGGTTTCCTGTATTTTGGGACACTTTTGAGATTGTTCTGGGTGAGTCTAATGCCCAGCCACCGACTGCGCCCGCCTGTCTTCTAGTGTCACGAAGCTGCTGTCTCCATCTACTGCAGCATGCGCAACCGGAGCCTGTCCCACTGGGCCCTGGTCTCCGTGCTGTCCTTGCTGGCCTGCTGCCTTGTCTACTCGCTGACAGGTAAGGCCCTGCCTGGGGCACCCGGGTAGGGATTGGCAGGAGAAATGGCAATCATGACGAGTATGTATAGAGAGCTTACAGTGTGCAAAGCTCAGCGCTATGCAGTTCGGGTGCCTTCTCTCATTTAGTCCTTAACACCCCCTAGGAAAGGCCCCATTTCATAGATGAGCAAACTGAGGCTCAGAAGGTCCAGGGCCTGCAGGGTCATGGGTTGGCCAAGGTCTCCAAACTCCACGTGGCAAAGCTGTGACCCTAACCCTGGCCCAGCTGTCTCCACAGCCCCTCCTTGCTCTGTGCTCCCGCTTGCTGCTGCCTGATGGGACAGTGATAACAATGGTCATCATCGCATTACATCTGGGTATCCGTTTGCAAAATGCTCTCATGGATTCGATGGATGTGGGCGCTCACAAACCTGTGCTGTACGCAGAGGGTCTTCAAAGGTGATGGCAGTGTGGCTCAGAGAGGGGCTGTGATCTGCCCAGGTCACTGCATGCACACAGCACAGCCCAGGTCCAGGCTCAGGCTGACTTTGGGGCGCCTTCCTCCAGCCCCAAGGCTGGCTCTTTCGTTTGCCTGTGGGGGCCTCTGGCTGGGGAAGCCCTGGGGCTGCAGAGAAATGTGCCTGGTGCTTTGGACACCATGGTTTCAAAAAACTTTCTGGGCGACCTCTCCCCAAGCGGCGGGGGGGGGGGGGGGGGGGGGCAACCCTGGGGCTGCAGAGAAATGTGCCTGGTGCCTTGGACACCATGGTTTCAAAAAACTTTCTGGGCGACTTCTCCCCAAGCGGCGGGGGCGGTGGGGGGGGTCCCTGTCAGGCTGTGGCCCCTGCATAGGAGGGCCATGCCTGGTCACTGAGAGTCACATCCAGGTGGCTCAGGTCGAGGGCCAGTAGGATCATGAGACTAAAGTGAGCCATAGCTCTTGGCCAGAGATGGGTGTCTCAGGGCAGGGCAGGTAACTAGGTTGTGAGAGGCAGCATTGGGTTGCAGGCAAGGGGCCTGCTGCGCTGTACCCAGTTCTGTGCTGTCTGTGTGATTCTGGCAATTGTTGACACCTTGGGTCTTGGTCTTCCCCATCAGGAAAATGGGTGCGCTGCCAATGGCTTTCTGTGGGTGCTGTCGGAGTGGGATGACAGACATGAAAGGCACTGATATCGTTTGCAGAGCGCTGTGTGCCCCTGCAGTGCCCACTCCATGAACAGGCCCTGGTGGGCTATTTGGAAGAAGGGTTCTGACAGTTTTGCCCAGTGGGAGTTTTGAGTCAGAGGAACAGAGTCTCCTGTAGGCTGAGGACAGGAACACCTTGGGAAATGGCAGAACAGAGAACTCTTCCAGAACCTTCTGTCGGCTCCTAGGAAAAGCCTTACAGGTGGTAGAAGCCGGTGGGTGTGTCAGAGTTGGGAGGGGCGCAGCATTTTCTCATCAGCTCCCTGCCCCACCGTCCTCCCTCCCAGGCGTTTATGGCTTCCTGACCTTCGGGACGGAAGTCTCTGCCGACATCCTGATGTCCTACCCGGGTGACGACGAGGTCATCATCGTGGCCCGAGTCCTCTTTGCCATCTCCATTGTGACTGTCTACCCCATTGTGCTCTTCCTGGGGAGGTGAGCTGGCTCGAGGTGGGGTGTGCTCAGCGCAGGGCACTGATACTGACCATGGTTTAGCCGTGCCAGGCACTGCTAGCCGGTGTGTGGTGGGACGGCCGTCATCTCTGCTTCATAGAGGAGTAAGCGGGTCAGGTAATTAGGTCACTGGCCCAGCCTCAACAGGGAGCGGCGTCAGCACTGGAGCCTGGTCTCCAGCCGGCCCTTGACCACCCACTGCGTGGCCCCTCACTGCTGGCGCGGTGCCTGGGGAATAACAGCCCCTGGTGGAACCGGAGCCCTGCCAGGTGTGCAGGGCAGGGGGCGGGGCCTCTAGGGCGCCCGAAGGCAGGCAGGTGAGAGGGCTGGAGCCCAGAGCCGTGTGTGCCTGTGCTGGCGTGGCCTCCAGGTCGGTGATGCAGGATTTCTGGAGGAGGAGCTGTTGCCAGGAGTGTGGGCCCAGGGCCCTGGCCAACCCCTCGGGGCTGCTGACCGTCCTGTGGGTCACCGTGACGCTCGCCATGGCCCTGTTCCTGCCGGACCTCAGCGAGATCATTGGCATCATCGGTGGCATCAGTTCCTTCTTCATCTTCATCTTCCCAGGTGAGGTGCCGGCTTCCCAGGCCTCCTGCCTGCTTGTTGTCTCCCCCTCCTGCCCTGCACCCGCCACCCCCCCGCCCCGGCTCCTCTCAGCAGGGAGTCCCTGTGTTGGGGGTCAGGGGTCAAGGCGGGAGCCCTGTGTAGACAGGATGGTTCCCAGCCCTGTTTCCTGGCCAGGCGTGGGCTGGCGGCTTTATAGACCTTCCCTCATTAAACAGCTCTGTGCCCTCGACACTCCTGACCTCCTGACGGGGGCTCCGTTACTCCCACTGCAGGTGGGGACTGAGGCCCGGGGCCTCCCGGTGGCATGGCGAGCGTGTAGCAGGCCCAGGTCCACCTCCCACAGCTGCCACTCGCTGCAGGACTTTTATTTCTTAAAAATGTTTTCAATTACATGACATTCGTAAGGTTCAAAGGCACCCTTGCAATCTTTGTCCCACCTTATCCCCCGACCTGGAAGGCACAGTTTCTGACAATTTCTTAGGAAACCTTCCCAATGTTAGTCAAATGTCCTGAGGGTGAACCGTGGAGGCCAAGGCCTCCGGGCCACACTGGCATCACCTTAAAGCCCTTCTGCCCACAAGGAGGAGCCCTGGAGGTGCTGCGGTCTCAGGGCAGAAACCCAGCCCACACTGCCCCGGCTCTGGGAAGCGCTTTCAGATGACAGTGCTGTGGTCAGTGCGCCCCCTTGGCCTCCTGGTCCAGCTGCTGCCGCAGTCATGCTCATTTGGGGTCTGAAAGATACATGCATCGGCCTCGGTGCCCATGACCTGGTGGTGCCATTAGCTCCAGCTATTTCTTGTGCTGGGAAGGACTGGCAGGGACACGTTTGGGATGGGGACATGCCATGGAGCTTTAGGCAAAGCTGTCTGGCTTCAAGTCCCAGCAGAATTATTGAAAAGAAAAGAAAAGAAAAGAAAAGAAAAAGGAGAGAAAGGAAGGAAAAGCTGCCAGTTGCTGAACTCACCCCGGGTGTCGGCCCGCGTGTGGCCCTGAGCATCTCACAGAGACCCTGGCACGCAGCTGTGCGGCAGTGTCATCTGTGAGACGGAGGCTCAGGGGCCCAGGGTTCGGGGAGATGTTGAGCTGGGACGCACAGCAGGCCTCAGCCACTGCACTGTGCCCCTCGCCCCGAGCAGGGTGAGCGGGGGGCCTCGAGCAACGGTTTAGCTGGCCTCTCGGGTCCCTGCTGGGTGTTGGCTGAGCTCTGAGAGCTCAGGGCTGATTTAGGTTCCACAATGAAGAGCCGGGGACCCCGTCTCCTTTGCAGGTCTGTGCCTCATCTGTGCCATCGGCACCGAGCCCGTAGGACCACGAGCCAAGTAAGTGTCTCCCCGTGAGGGTGCAACGTGGGCATTGGAAGGGGCCTGTGTGAGGAGCATGTGAGTGCTGCAGGGAGACCCATCGTCTTGCAGATGAGAAAACTGTTAGCCATGGGGGTGTCGGGCCGTGTGCACACAGGCAGAGGGAGTCTGAGCCAGGACTCGAACCCAGGCCAGCAGCACATGGCCCGTTATCTTTCCCTTCGGCTCTGAGGGTTGTGGTGTGTGGCTGGAGCTTTATGTGGACTCGGGGTCTTCCTGACAAAGACCCTAGGTCACATTCACAGGTTCCAGGTAGATGTGAATTTGGGGACCACCATTCAGCCCAGTGCAGATGCTCACAAGTCATAGCAGCCATGGCCTTGGGTCCCACCTGCAGGCCGGGCTCTGTCTCCCACTCCCCAAGCTTGGCTCCCAAAGCCTCGGCTCGGCTTGTCTCCTTCTGGGTGGAGAAGGGTTTTTATGGATGTGCCTACACCTGCCTGGGCTTAGGGCTGGCCGATGGTCTGTGGCCCCTGCACAGCCCTTCCCTGTAGCGCCCTTTGAAGTCCTGCTGCTTTTGTTTTGTGCCTCGGTCCCAGCTCACAATAGTTTAGTGATGGGCTTTCACCATGTTTTTAATTCTGGAACTGCTTTAGGGCCTTCTGACCCATCAGAGCTGCTCTGAGAGCGCTGCGCCCCCGTCACCATCACCTCACTCTCCCGCTCCGATGGGTGGATGTTTATGGCACCAAATGGCTGTTCTGAGATGCTGCTTGACTAGAGATGGTCTTTCCATGACAACGGGTCCTCGTGGCCTTTGTTAATGGGGCCAGAAATATCTCTGGCGGCCCTGCCATTGTGTGGAGATCTTATTATCACCGTTCTCATCTCACTGTTGCGCCATCTCTTTTGGTTACATTATGAAACTCGAGATGTGGCCTTGGTGGCAGCCGGTTCTAGCCACCTCTGCCTCCTGCATGCTCATCCCCTCGCCACTATTCCGATCCTGTATGACACAGGGCTTTCTTCGTCTCCCTTATTTTTGGGGGCTTCGCCCCTCCCACCCCAAAAGGAACAGGGATGGACAGGGAGTTTGAGACTAGTGTCTCCCTCCTCTCATTTTTTTGGCTTTGATAAAAAGTTGAACAGGATTGAGGTTATGAGAGACAGGTGGCGGTTTTTAATTGCCTTGGGTTCTTTCTTTCCTGTTGTTTCAGAAACCCATCCCTACAGGTAGGGGAGGGATACCCTGACTTTTTTTCCCAAATCCATGACTCTACTGGGCTTCAAATAATGTTTCTCTGTGTGCGTGGCTTGTCTGCGCCAAACTCCTGAGACGTGCGTGCTGACGTGGCTTTGTTGACTTGGCAGGTGCTGCTTGGAGGTCTGGGGAGTAGTGTCCGTGCTCGTCGGCACCTTCATCTTTGGGCAGAGCACGGTGGCAGCCCTCTTGGAGCTCCTATGAGGGGCGGCCACCCTGGCAGGCGGGGGGCTTCCCTGGGCCACCCTGGTCCCCGAATGAGACCGATGTAACCCCATCATAAAGATGCTGGAGAAACTGGTACCTCTGCCTTCTCAGGTGCTCACTGGGGCTTCTGCTTGTCCGAGGGTCTCTGGTGCGATGGTGAGGGGGGTGCTTGTCTCCGGGGGCTGCCCTAACAAGTGACCACAGGCTGGTGGCTTGAATCAGCAGGCATTTATTCTCTCATAGTCCAGAGGCCAAGGTGTGGGCAGGGCCAAGCTCCCTCTGAAGGCTCCAGGGGGGCATCCTTCCTGCTTCTTCCAGCTCCAGGGGTTGCCAGCAGTCCTTGGCTTGTAGACGCATCTCTCTCTCTGCTTTCCTCTCTGCATGGCCTTCTTCCCTCTGTGTCTGTGTCCAAATTTCCCTCTTATAAGGATGCTGTCATGGGATTAGGGCCACCCTAATTCATCTGAAGTTACTTAATTATGGTCTGCAAAGATTCTGTTTCCAAATAAGGTCACATTCACAGGTTCCAGGGATAGGACTTAATATTTCTGGGGTACACAATTCAATTCAGGGCGCTGAGGCCCAGACAGCCCAGTTTTGGGGCACCAGGATCAAAGACATGGGGTGAGGGTAGCACACACAGAGCCCCAAAAGGGATTTCCAGTGGCATCCACTGGACATGGAGGTGGACTCAGGCTGGTCCTCGGCCAGGGTACAGGGAATGTGGGAGATGCCCAAGGCGGTGAATGCCCAGAACTGGCCACACAACCCTGCACCTGGCCCACGCTCCAGTGGGGTATCCTGAGGAGAGCCCCCTTTCCTCCACTGGCTGGACCTGATGGGCCTACAAGCCAAGCGGACTGTTTGCTCCATAGTTCCCTTCCGACTCCAGACCAGCTCTGCAGGGAGGAGTCACACCTGCCCTGGGGCCAGGGCAGGGAGAGGAGATGGGGGGGCGGGGTGTCCAGCGGCTCCCCCAGGCGCTGACCCTGCACAGGCCCAGCATGTTGCTGGGTTCAGGCTACTCCTCCCCCTCCGACGTCCGACAGAAGCCAGCAGTGCGGGGCTGACGACCCAGGACACCTCCCCCAGGGTAGGTTCTCTTTGTGTCGTGCAATGTGCATGTGACCATGAGAGGGTGGTGGTGACAGAACCGTTTTTTGTGTTTTTCCAGCTTGTCCACCTGCATTAATTTTTTTGAGATATAATTCACATACCAAAATATTCACCCTTTTAAAGTGTAGAATTCAGTGGGTGTTAATTGATGCACAGAGTCATGTAGCCATCACTGATGTCTAATTCCAATCCATCACCCCTAAGAAACCCTGCACCGTCAGCAGCCACTCCCCCCCCCCCCCCAAGTCCCTGGTAACCACAAATCTGCTCTCTGTCTCCACGGATTTCTGTCTGGCCGCCTCATGCAATGGACTTGTACACTATGTGGCCTTTGTGTTTGGCTTCTTTGACTTAGCATAACATTTTCAAACCTGTCCATTTCACAGGTGAGGCAACTGAGGCTTGGAAAAGTCAAGGCTGCTTGTCCTGAAGGTACAGAGTTAGAGTGGGGACCAGTTTGGAGTTAAATTCCCTCATCCGTTTCCTTTCCACTTCACACTCCTCCTCGAGGGGCCAAAGGGGTGGGGACTGCTGTGCCTGACCCCATCGGCAGGGGTGGACCCTCTGCCCTCCTCCGCTCTGGCTGCTGGTGGAGACTCTGACGCAGGGAGGGGGACACAGGACCCTGTGCCCATCCCCCCTCGCCCATCCCCCCTCGTCCTGCCACAGCCTGTGTTCATTGGCCACCGTGTCCTCCCGGACAAGGACACGTGTCAGGGCAGAATTGCTTAAAGGAGCATTTCTCCTCCCAGTGCTGGCAATGAGAATAGTCAGTCGCTTACTGGTTGTATCCTGCGTGCTTCCTGAAAGTGCCTCGGTGCTGGCCACACGGTTGGGGCTGTGCTGGGGCCACTCACAGAGTCATAGAGAACAAAGCAGGATGGGGTAAGGGCTGTGCCAGTGTATGAACTGGCTGTGGAGTTAGACTACTAAGTTTTAAACATTTGATATCTCAAGATTTGGGAGTTTACAAACCTAAGAATCAGTTTCTCCACCAGCAAAATGGAACAGGCTTATTGTATATGGTGCACTGTGGGCTTACGGGGAGGATTAAAGGTGATGCCGTATCTACAGCAGCTAGTGGGGAAGCCAAACAATAGTTTTATTTCCAGAAAACCTACGTTAACATTAGCAAGTAAACACTGAGCCTCCTGGCAGCCAAGGGAAAAGGGGAAACGTGAGGACACTAAGTTCACCCAGAAGCAGGAAAGCACATCAGGAAGGAAGTGGCCTGACATTAAATGCTACAAAGAGATGAGGTGATGCTGTTTAAGGGGCGACAAACATCACCACTGGGGACAATCGTTTCTCCTTCTGTGACAGGTGCAGATGTAACCCTCAGAGGATTGAGCCTCAAATCAGCCATCATAATGCAGTCAAACGCATGCTGGGATGTCACCCTCTGATGTCGGACCCAGGAAAGGAAGGTACGCGCTCTCCCGTGGACTGTCCTGCTCCAATACGAAGTGGTGCCCTCAAGTTTCCAACAGCCGCCAGGTGAAGGAAGGGCTGAAGGGGCATCCTTGGGCTTCACGCATGGGCTCCGAGCCTAAGAGCTGAGCTGCCTGCCTGCCCGCCCCTTTCCAGGCCTGTCCCCCTCTTCTTAGCCTGGGCATCCTCCCGCAGTCCCCGGTGAGCAGCCCCCCTTCCCTTCTTCCTTCCGGAACCTCGGTTGAGGTCCTCTTCATTCTCCTCTGACACCTGCCCAGGATGGCCATGAGGGGAGCTGGGATTTGCCTGCAAAGCCCATGGCACAGAGCCTGGCCTGTCACAAGTTCCTGGTCAGTGGTCACAGCTGTGCTTGAGTGGAGAGACCTCCATGTCTCAAAACGAATGTGAATGTGGCCGAGGGGCGTTTTGTAGTCTAGGTGACTAGTTCTCTCGGAACGGCATGGGCTGCAGGGGCTCTGAGGCTCCTGGGAAGCACCCTCCCACTGGCCCAGGCGCCCCAGGTAACTGCACAGGGACGCAGCCCAGGGTGCTGCTGGCCCCGAGCGCCCGGACTGCCCACCTCCCACTCAGGATTGCCTCGTGCCTCCCGAGGAAGGTCAGGGGTTTGACCTGGACGTGGGAGGGGTGCGGAGCGGCCACTGAATGCAGGTGGTAAACTTCTCTGTTTAGGCAGGTGAGTTGATTGGGGTATTTTTGTTGAGATGAGATTCATGTAACAGAATTAACCACTTTAGTGTACCATGCAGTGGCATTTAGTACATTCACAACGTTGCGTAACCACCACCTGTGTCTAGTTCCAAAACAGTTCCACCATCCCAAAGCCACGTGCCCATTAGCAGTCACGCCCTGCTTCCTCTTCCCCCAGCCCCTGCAACCGAGAGTCTGCTTCTATCGGTTTAAGTCTTCTAGACATTTTGTATGAATGGGGTCATACATGTGTGGTCATTGTCTCCGGTTCCTTTCACTTAGAATGTTCCCAAGGCTCATCTGTGTTGCAGTGTGTCAGAGCTTCCTTCCTCTTCGTGGCTGAGTAACATTCCATTGTGTGGATCGAGCACGTTTCGTTTCTCCTCCTGCAGTTGTAGGCATGCGGGTTGCTTCCACCTTTTGGCTGTTGGGAGCAGTGCTGCCAGGAACATTCGTGCACATTTGCTTTAATGCGTCTTTTCAATTCTCTTGGGTACCGTACATACAGACATACCCAGGAGTGGACCTGCTGGGTCATATGGTAATTGTCTTCGTTTGAGGAAGCCGATTGGGATTTTAATGTTCTCATCTGGAGCTGTTTCTCCCCACATATCTATGTTGTGTGGTGCAGGGGTGAGGATATATGGTTGGGGACAGATAGCTCTGGGTTTGGATATAAGTGACCTACCTGCTGTGTGACCTCTGTGAGTGACTTGCCCTCTCTGTCTCCATTTCCTCACCTGCTGATCATAGGATGGCGTAGGCAGCGCTGAGGGAGTCACTGCCTCCCAGGTGCCTCACTCCATAGTGTAAATTAAGTGGGAGCTCTCATACCTTTTAGGGTTGAAATTTGTTCTCTTCAGAGCCCGTTTCCACCCACTCGGAATCGAGGAGGCTCTAAGTTGCTTGTGGGCTGCAATCAACAGAGATGCTACAATGTGGGGAGAGTTTGGGCAGGCGGTGTGATGTGTGGAAGTGGAGCATGCCCAGCTGGCAGTGTTCCTCAGCTGCACCCCGAAGAGCCTCAGCCCCCGCCCCCCGCCCCCCGTGAATAGTACTTTTTAAATAGCTGAGCTGATTGGAACAATCCCAGCTTCTGGGTGAGGTGGGCTGGGGCAGCTCTCATGCCTGCCGATGCCGCCAGCAGGGCCTAGTGCAGTGGCCTTCTCATGAGCCAGGCAGTTCCTTATCGTCATAGGGGTCTTCTCCCCACTTCACAGATGAGGACGAGAGGCTCTGAGGGGCTGGTTGCCAGGAAAGTTGGCTCAGAGATGCACCGCTGGGACCCGAATTTGCATTTCACTCTTCCTACGAGTCCGTGTTGTGCTTTGTGTTACTGCTATTGAGTGAGCCGTCGGCATCAAACCTTATGAGGAGGTGGCAGGGGCGTCAAGGTTCCAGGCAGCCAGAGGAGGCAGCGTGGGCAGGGACCTCGCCCAGTGTGATGGCTTTAATCACAGCACGTTTCACAGGCTGGCTGCTCCAGGCTGGAGCAGGAGGTGGAAAGACGCACATCCGTGGTCCTGCCTCCCCAGGGCTCCCACTGGGCCCAACTCTCCGCTACCAGGTTAAGGCCTGTCTCCTTCCTCCTCCTCCTCCCCAGCCTCTGCTGCTCTTAGTGTCTGTCCCCCACCTGCCCGCTCTCCATTCTGCCTCCTCTGCGCCCTGAGATTGTGTATGACGTCTTTCCTGATACCCAGGACAGGGAAATAGAAGCAGGGATGTCACAAAGGTTCCAGAATAGGACTTAACTGTTATCTCACATCATGTCTTGTTGGAAGAGCTGATGGACAGGTGTGCACGATTAACTGTGCCCTGAAGTCTGGCCTTTGTGCCCAGCTCCTGGGAGGTGACCTCTGGGACCTTGTGCCATCAGTCCGACCTTCAGAGGGGCTGATCCCAATGAACTCCCATCACCGAGGCTCCGTGAGTGTCCCTGGTTGGCAATACTCTGTAAAACTCTGTCGCCTGTTAGTGAGGGAGAAAGTCGCTTTCTATACCTGCCACTGGGAGGACGTAAGTGTGGGCTCTGCACCTGGCGTCTCCCTTTGCTGCCGTCATCTGTGACCGTGGTCTCATGGCTTCGATGAGTTCAGTCCTAACGAACGGCTGACACTGGGGATGGTCTGAGGACCCTGAACTTGGTGCCGGGCACAGACTTATTTGTCAAAATAGGGTTAGTGCCTCTATTTTGCAGATAAGAAAATTGAGTCTCAGGGTGACTTGGTCCAGGTTTCATGGCTAATGAGGGCCCCATGCACCCCAGTGGCTTCACTCCTCCAGCTGTTATCAACTAGGAAACAGGAAGTAGAAACACAGCACATGACGGTTCCCAACGGGAGTTTATTTTGTGCTTATCCCAGCGGCGGCTGTTTGCCTAGTATGGCACTGGCTACGTGGGCTCTACTGCCGTGTGCAGACTTGGCACAGGCCTAGGTTGGGCACTACAGGGTGTTGACTCCTACCAGGTAGAGGAATGTAGACCAGGAGTGGAAGAGACGGAGGGAGAGGGGTGGCCTGCGAGGAGTGAGGCCAGAGAAGGCCGGTGCGGTGGGGGATGTGAGGATGCGGGGGGAGGGGGTTCGCCTTCACTTCGAACAGTGGGAAAATACATTCTTGTTTGGAAGTATATGGAAAAGACCGCTCATATACCAAAGTTTCTAGAAAAGAGGGGGCGACCTTTATAAGAAGAGAGGGAGGGTGCCAGGCTCGTCCGCAGGGCGTTGGGGAGCAGGTCAGTCTCGGCCCACCGTGCACCAGGCAGCTAGTGAGGGGCAGGAGAGACACGTTAAGCAGGGGAGGTTGTTGGGGACCTGTAGCCTCTTCCCCGTGTCCCATGGGGGCTGCAGTGAAGGGCAGGAGAGCAGCACCGGCAAGCACATCCCTCCTTCCCCCTGGCCCACTCTGGGTGCTGGGCGGGCTGGGCTGTGAATCACAGGCCTGTGGAGGGGATGTCAGTGGGGCTGTGAAGGTGGGTGGGGGCCTGCCCTGGCCTGGGGGGGCTCTGGGCCCACCTCCCTAGTGACCTCGGCCTCCAGTCTTGGCTGAGGCCCTGTCCTGTGGCCTCTCCCGTTGTTCCAAGGTTGTAGGGCCAACTTGTGTCTCTGCCCTGCCCTCCTCACCTCTCGGACCCTCTGCACACCTGGCACTGATGTTGAGCACCCATTTATGGACTACAATTCCTGGCAGCTAAGGGGGCGGAATAAAGGGTCATTGGAAGATTTGGGCCTTGCCCTTTCTTAACTCAGCCCTCGGTGCCTGGCGGAGGCTGCTGCTCCTATGGGCACCCCCAGTGCCATCCCAGGCCTCCCCCCACCTGCCCTCTACCTGGCACCGAGATCCTGGAGAGGGCCTCCGGCTGGCTCAGCGTGTCCACCTTGACGTGCCGGAACGCCTTGCACACGGGGCTCTGCAGGTGCCTGTAACCCACAGGGCACTGGTGAGCCCTTGAGGCTGAAGCACCTGATGTGGGCTTAGCCATCATGTGAGGATAAGGTGAGGCCCCAGGAAGGCTGATCTGTGGGGCCCTAGAGAGTGAGGGGCAGGTTTGGGGCAGAAGAGCCTGTTTCTTGCCTCAGTGAGCATCGTTAATGAGATAGCTTTCCTGGGTTTTTATCCCTTGGGGCAGCAGTTTTCAAACAGGAGTGGCCTTGGCCTCAGATCCCAGGGCAGGGACCTGCATTCAGGACCCAGCTGAGTGGGCTGAGGGGGTCACACCCCACACTGAGAAGTGCTGCCTCCCACTGGCTCCAGGGCGCACGAAGCCCATGAGGCCAGCGTTCTGGGTGGTGGGTGCTGCTGGAACTGGGCTCACATTACCCTCCCCTCTGCACTGTCTGGGACAAGGAAAGGGGCTGGGGCTGGCGTTAGTGGACCTGCGTGCTTACCTCTTCCACTCCTCCTCTGTCTCCCAGAACTCATAGACCACAAAGGTGAAGCCGTCCGACAGCCTCCCAGCGGCGATGCTGCAAGGGGAGGGCGAGGTTGGAGGCAGGATTAGCCTGGGCTGCCATCTTCTGGAACTCGGTTCCCTCATCCCTGTCCCCCACCTCTGCCCTCAAACGAGCCTGGACAAGACGCCCCCAGAGCCAGGCTACGGGGTACCCTGAGAGCCTGGCAGAAGCTGGGCACCCAGTCTGTCACCCGCCAAGGCCGTGAGCCATAGTGCTGCTGCCTTTCTGACAGGAACAACCGAGAGCCTGCGGGCCAGCCCGTCCCTCCACCAGGGCAAGGCCTGGCCCCAGACAGTGGCCAATTCATGTTGTTGAATGAATTATAACGAAATATCATTTTAAAGGCTGAATATTCACTTTCTCCTGTCATGCTCTCCTTCATAATCTCCTTTATTTAATCCTTAACCCCGTGAGTTAGAATTGGCCAACTGAGGCTGGGGCAGGGCCCCGCTGGGTCGGAGTCCTGCAGGCCCAGGTCACTCCCGCATTCCCTCTGTGAGGGCAGCAGCCCACTCACCTTGATTTAAATAGGACTGGGGGTGCTTCCCAGAATGTGGCAGAGCTGGGGGCACCGAGGGCTGACCGCCATGATTACATCAGCGCTAGCACCGCCCCTCTGGCCTCCCGCCTGCCCCCAGCTGCTTCTCTTTTCCCACGCTCAGCAGAACAGAAGCCCGCAGCCCAGGAGGAGAGCTGCCATGGTGGCGGCTGCTGTATAATTACAGGCAATCCCAGGTTCGCCACCAGGACAGACGCAGGGAGGGAAACAAGGCTGCTAATAGTATCATTAGTTCATTAGGCTCCAGCTAAAATTACAGGTGCCTGCGGGCTTGTAATTTGATGAGAGCATGGGGGACCGGGGATGCGTGCCGCCCACTGATCAGATGTAGCCATGGCCTTTCGCCAGATCCAGAAAGCGCCGCTTACGGGCCTGCCTTTGCGACAGATGAAGGTCATCGGAGCAGCTTGGTGCGTCTAAGTCTGTAGCTGCAGCAGAATGAGGCACTGATTGGGTTTTGGGGGTGGGGTGGGGTGTCTCTGGATGGGCAGGAAAACACAGCAGGCTGGCATGGGGTACAGGAAGGACAGAGTGTGAAGCCCTAC
This sequence comes from Myotis brandtii, assembly GCF_000412655.1. Lineage (NCBI taxonomy): Eukaryota > Metazoa > Chordata > Mammalia > Chiroptera > Vespertilionidae > Myotis > Myotis brandtii. Next base: position 8,175,267 of record NW_005356042.1, read on the forward strand.
TGCGTGCTGCCTGTGTACAGAGGAGGGGCAGCCAGGCCCCTCTCCGCTCCACCCCACCCAGCCCTGGGCCCTCTGACCCCTGCCGTGAGCACACTGCTACTGTGGCTTTCGGTGCCATCTGCATGCCCACCGCTCCCAGCCCGCCTCTCCCAGGATCTCCACACTCCTATGCGGCATCTCGAATTTAACATGACTCCCCCACACCAGCACGCCTGACCTCCCTGACTCCTCTAGGTCATCACACGACACCAACCTCTATCGGGTTTCTAAAGCCAGACAATCTCAGATTCTACCTTGTCTCCTCTCCACACCCCCCTCGCTGTTCTCCACAACAGCTCCCAGCTCTAACCATGTCGCACCAAGGCCATGCCCCTCCCTGGGTGACCGCAGGGCCTCTCCCTGGCCCCTGGGCACACCAGAGACCAGCCCGTGTCTCACTCCTGCTGGCACATCTCCAATACGGTTCACTGTACTCCAGACGAGCAGCGCGGGAGTGGGTCCTGCCCGCCACCCCCGGGCCTCGCCCTGTCACCTTGTCCAGACAGACCTGCTTGTTCTCAAACACGGCACCCTCGCTGCCTCCCAGGCAGTGGCACCCACTGGTTCCGGCCCACACTGCCCTTCCTCAGACTCTGCTGTCTGAATGCTCCGGACGCAGGCCTCCGTGCACGCGCAGCCTCTCCCCTCCCCAAAGCCCCTTCCTTCTCTCGAGGGACCCAGCTTCCTGGCCTCCACAGCACCCATCACCCTTCAGAACCATCCCTCTTCCTCTGCCCTCTCCCGCCACCTGGACTGCATGTTCAGGAAGAGCAGCGCCTGATTCACGCTGCGCCCCAGCTGCCCCCCAGGGAGAGGGTGAAGGCGCGTGCTCTCAGGGTGCAGAAGGCAAACTGGACAGGGAGGACCGGGGCAGAGAATGGCACAGAGGCCACAGCTACTTCCCAGGCACAGATGGGTGGGCCTGGGACAGGAGAGTGCCCAGCGACTTGTGCCAACAGTCCTCTGGGACCATCCCCAGTGAGGGAGAGGGCTGTCGTCTTTTGTGGCCCAATCTGACATCGCCACGGCCACCTGGTTCAGCTCTGCCAAGAAGCAATGCAGGCCTCGGCAGCAGGGACCAGAGGGTGAGGCCTTGAGGGGCAGCCACATGGTAAGAGTAGCAGCTGACGTTACGCAGCTCCGACTGCTCACCAGGCACTGACCTAAGCCCTTCCCATTCCTCATTCCATTTACACCTCCAACAACCAAGGGAGTGGGTCCAGTCCGTGCTCCCACGCTACAGATGAGGAAGCTGAGGCCCGGGAGATGAAGTCACTCGCCACGTTTGCACAGTGGGGAAGAGCCTCAGCTAGGACTTGACCCGCTCTCCTAACCGCACTGCTGGGCCTTCCCGGGGGTATGGGTTGTCCTCGGAGGTCCTGCCCTGTCCTCCACCCCGCTCTCAGCTTACTCACTGGAAGCAGCTCCTGGCCCCAGCGGTGCCCCGCAGGTACTGTCGCAGCGAGTCCAGGAACTCGCTGAGCTGCTCAGGACACACGGCCATCTCCTGCCGGACCAGCTGCAGATGCTGTGGGGTGCAGGGTGCAGGGTGAGTGAGCTTCCTCGGGCTCCCAGACTGGCCTCTCCCCGTAGGACCCCAGCCTCCCACACCTCCCTCCTGAGGACAGGACAACTGGGTCAAAATAAAACAAAACCCCATGCACACACGCCTTCCATTCTTACACACGAACACTGGCTGAAACAGAACAAGAATAATAAAGAGCCAAATGCAGGTAGCAGTCCCACAAATGCTGAAAAACAGACAGGGTGTGAAGAGGCTCTACGGGGGGGCAGGGCTGCCAGCAAGGCTTCCAGGGCTGAGACACAACAAATCAGTGACCAGCAACATTCATTTCCAATCACGTCAGTGTTTTGGTGTCACTGTCCTGTTGATCACTTGGTTCCAGGCCAATCTTTTTTACCAAAGCCCTGGTATCTCCAAGAACACCCGTGGAAGGGGAGGGTGACCAAGTGCTGGGGCCACATCTCCCCACATGTGCTCCCTGGGGATCGGGTGGCAGGGCCATTGAGCCACCTGTATCCTGAGTCCTGGGTTCAGGCAGGGATGGGGCCACAGGAGGAGGAGGGAGGCCTCAGGGGAGGGGGCCCTCACCATGTTAGTGCCGTCTTCATCTGAGAGGCGCTGCTGCAGGTCAAACCAGAGGGTCTGAAACAACAAAGCATAGAGTGATGCTGGAGACAAAGGCCACCTCCATCAGGGAGGCCTCCAGGACCTCCACAGTCATACCAGAGTACCCAGGGACAAACAGAGCTCCAGCCCCTCCACACCAAGGTCCCAGGGGCTCGAGTCCCCAGGCTAGTGGGAGCTCCCAGGGGCCAGGCCTCACCAGACAGGGCTCACTCCAACCTCCATGCACAGTGCTGGCTCAGAGGGGACCCAGAAAGCCAGGCTGGGAGGCCAACCACAGGAAGTGGTGGAGATCCCTTCTGGCCCTGGCATCTGGGGGCACTGGGAGCCATGGAGACCAAGCAGATCTACTGCAGAAGCCAAGGAGACTCCATTTTTCAGGGGGGGGGGAAGTTGGGGGGGTCTTGGGGAGAGAGCAATTGGGATTCAAGATTCCCAAATCCAAGATGCTGGAATTTTGCCGTAATTGCTGGCAACAGCTCTGAGATTCCTCATCAACTTACAAATCGCCCCAATCTCAACCCAATGCCCCGTGAATCGAATGGTCTAAATGGGGTGTCTGTTTTCACTGGCCTCCCGCAGGCCCTGGGCTAAATGCTTTACAAACACACCTTATTTAACCTCCCAGACCCCCTGCCCCACTGTAAGCTCCAGGAGAGCAGGAACCGTGCGTGCTGTTTATGGCCACAAGCTAGCGCCCCGAGCAGGGCCAGGACGCTCAGTGTCACTACTAAGCAGACAGGCCTGGGCTCCAGAGGCCACACAAGCTGGGTAGGTGCTGAGCCCGGATTTGAATTTGGGGCCTCTCTCCTCCTGACACGGAATCCGATTCTTCTCCCTTTAACATGGACACCCCAATAAACGCCACCTCTGTGCCTATCCCTAGCCACCTTCCCAGAGGACGGCCTGTGTCTCTGGTGCGACCATACGCCAGGTCTTTCCTCTCTCAGAGCACGCGTGCGCCCCTCACTGGTTTTTAAGGGAACAGACTGGCAGCTGTGTTGTTCTGTGACCTGTGCGGGTCCCACCTTGCAAATCCTTCATAATTGAACAAGGGGCCCGCATGCTCATTTTGCACGAGACCGTGCACATCACACCACTGGTCCCGGAGCGGGTGCTGACTCCCCAGGACCCGCGGGGTAACCCTGCTCAGTGGGCAGCCAAGGTGTGTCCGCCGGGGTCTCATCTGCTTCCATGGCTTTACAGCCTGTAAGTGGGCTCCTAGAGGGCAGGGGTTGTGGCTTTTCCCGGCTGGCAGGGCCACAGGAGGAGGGGAGGGGAGGGGAGGGGGTTCAGTGGCGCCCACGGCTGCCCCACCCTCTCCCAGACTGTGCGCCCCGCTCCACCCTCCAAGCCCAGGCAGAACCGGGGTGGCTCAGTTGGTCCATAGAGGGCGGGGCCTGGAGGCGGCGCTGGATTGGCCCCTACTCGGGGCCTGGGCCAATCAGAGGCCGGCGAGCAGGGCCCCGCCCCGTCTCCAGGACGCCCAGGTGCTCAGCGGTTACCAGCCTGCCCCTGCCTGTTGTTAAGGCGACCAGGGCGCTAAAAATAAACTTCAAAGAGCCTCCCTCTCGGGCGCCTGAGGGGTTGTTATGACAACCGGGCCACCGGGTCCACCGAACCGCTGGCTCCCACCCAGCAGCCCCACTGGCTCCCACCCAGCACCCCGCTCTAAGGGCGGGGGGGAACCCCACCTAGGCCTCAGCCCTGCAGGCGCGGTTGCTGCCACCTCCCTCCAACTCCTCGCCTCCCACCTAGGCCTCCCTCTGCCCCCACGGATACTTCAGAACCAACCCCCAAACCCATCAAAGTACTTTTTTTTTGCCCTTTTGCAAAAGATGTAAGAAATTCAGAAAAGTCAGAGAAATGTAAGATTGCTGCAACCCAGGGCTCTGGGGTAATTGGTTTAGTAGAGATGGGTGTGGTGTGTACATCTCTATAGTATAGTTTTTAGCACCGGGACGACTAATCATAATTGCTAGCATCGCTAATGTTAAGTGACAGCTTCACCGCAGGCTCTGTGCCAAGTCATTAAAGACATCATTATCTTTACTCCCCAGGACAACCCTGTGAGGGGTGCTATTCTCATGTCCTTCTCTATTGTTAGAGGAGAAATCTGAGTCTCAGAGAGGGTAGGTCACTGGCCCCAGGTCGCACGGCTGGTAAGTGGTGTGGCCAGGCTTCACACAGGGCAGTCTGACATCTGAGTCCGCAGGTAAACCTGAAGGCAACCTGTTTTCCTTCTTCCAAGAAACGGTCCGTGTTACGGGCTGGACTGCGCCCTCCCCAAATCGAAGGACCGATCCCCAGCACCTCAGAATGTGACTACATGTGGAGGCAGGGTCACCACAGAGGTCTTTAAGTAAAAATGGGGTCACAGGGGTGGACCCTAACCCAGGATGACTGGCGTCCTTATGAGAAGAGGAGACTAGGACATCAAGGAACACAGAGGGGACACCATGTGTCTTCTGAGGAGAAGACAGCTGTCTGCACGCCAAGGAGAGAGGCCTCAGCAGAAAGCAGCCCTGCCCCCCCCCCCCGACCCCCGATCTCAGACTTCGAGCCTCGAGCTGTGGGAATTAATGTTAAGCACAGCCTGTGTACGGTGCGTGATGGTGGCAGCCCCGGGAAATAGGTGCAGCGCGTTGTGAGCACCTACTGAGTCATGAACTGGTCTCTGGACACACGGTTCTGTAAGGCCGAGTCACTTCCTATTATCTGTGGACGTGCCATATCGTCTTGGAAAGCTCGCACGCTGCTGGCCAGACGTTCATCTCTCCTGGGCCGTCACCATCCCGCAGGCCCTTACAGCTCCTCGAAGCTCTGTCCCCTCCACCCACGGTGCTGCTGACTACTGTCTGCTCCCTGCGATGCCCCTCCTGTGCCCGCCCACCCTCACAGCTTCTCCTCCCTCCAGGCCCCTCTCCCTGAGCCTGCGCACTGGGCACAGCTCTGGGGTCTGTCCATATCTCAGTCTTCATCTCCACGCTCCACTGGTGATGCCTTTCCAAGGCTCCCTGACTTCTGTCGGCCTAACCCAGCCCTTCCTGGGGTCTGGGGAATGGAGGGACGGAGGTGGGGGCCAGCGACCTTACCTTGCTCTCCAGCCGTCCTATCAGCTCTGCCAAACGGCTGATCTGGGCTTCCAGGCCCTCCTCCTTGGGGTCCGAGGTGACTGGGAAAGAGGAAGAGACACCAATGTTGGGCAGGGGCAGGGGGCTCCCAGGACCCCACCCAATGCCCCGGCCGGGCCACCGCCTGCTCTCACCAGAAGGCACGCTCCTCTCTCGTTCTGTGGGCATGAGCTTGTGGCCGGTGCCGCAGGGGGCACTGGGGCTTCCATACCAGGTCTGCACCACGCCAGGGCCGGGCTTGCCGTGGTTCTGGCTGCAGTGCGAGTGGGAGAAACATACACGGTGAGGGAGGCCGAAGGGCCCTGACAAACATAAGCACCCACTGTGGGCTGAAACGTGCAGCTCGCTCCATGGAGCTGTCCCCATGAAGTGGGCCTCGTGCCTTTGTTGTAGAAGGAAACGAGTTGGCCAGGACCACGCAGCCCAAGGGACTGAGTCGAGATAGGAACTCAGCCCCATTCTAGGCCTCAGCCCAGGCCCTGTTCCCAGGAGGTTCAGTTCCAGGCCCCTGCCCCCACCCAATGGCTCACAGCTCCCACCCCCTGCCTGCTTCACTAGGAGCCAATGTGGTGCCGTGTGTGTGTGTGTGTGTGTGTGTGTGTGTGTGTGTGTGTGTATGTGTGTGTTGGGGGGGGGGGG
>NW_005356042.1:8181317-8202703 GCF_000412655.1 Myotis brandtii
GGCTGAGAGCAGGCATATGACAGAATAGGGAAATCTGCGATCCTGGCCTCAGCAGGTCCTAGAGAGGGGCCTGCCCGCCTGTCCCCACCCCCACCACGCACACACGTGCCCACACGTGCACAGCCCCGCAGGCCCTGACAGGCACACTCAACCCATCAAGCTCTGCCTGGCACAATAGCAGGGACTCAACCAATGCTTGGCAAAGGTCGAACACCCATGTGCAAAGAGCTGCTGGGAAACTCGCCATAGGCATACAAATACACACTGACACGCGTGTCCACACACAGCACACGCACACTCCCTGTGCACGGCCGCCACACGCCGTCCCGGCTCTTCGGCCTTGGGCAGCGCTGCCTTGTGTGGGCAGGTCTTTGTGAACTTGCAAGCTCACAAGCCCCCTGCAGAGGGCAACCTCCCCCTGCCATTCCCTCCACCCCACCTCCCTCCCCGGCCCCCTGCAGTGCCAGAAGCCGAGTCTCTGAGGTCCAATCCTGGCGGCTCTACAACCAGCAGCCAATTAAATGTGGCCCTGGGACCCTGACGGGGCAGCGGGAGCCCCTGGGGTGGCGGGGTTTGAACCAACAGCTTGTGCCGGGAACATGACACCCCACCCCCGGGGCGAGAAACAGGGTGGCTTAGGGGACTTGCGGCCCCGGGGAGCTGAACTAGCTGAGATTTGGGGCAGCCGGAGGTGGGAGTGTGTGTGGAGCAGATGTGTCTCCCAATGAGATGTGTCACCCCCGCCACCGACATTCCAAAGTGAGGTCCCACTGTGGGGCGGACGAGATGGAACTAGCGAAGTGCAGGAAACTGGCTACGAAAATCATGCAGCCATCTTCTCTGCTCTATAGCAGGAGAGAAACGGCAAGTTCTGAACCAGGATAAGTGACAAAAAACGAAGGAAACCTCAGTGTCAGCGCCCAGAGGTGTGGCCAACTTGGGACCCTCAGAATCACAAGAGCAATCACGAACGCAGAGCTCTGGGCTCACGCCCAGGATCCCCACCCAGTGGGCCCGGCCGGGGCCCCAGGGCCCTGCATTTCCCATTTCCCAGGGGATCTGGCTGCAGGTGTTCAGAGCAGACACATTTCAGGAACCGTATCATTGAGCAGCTTTGCGAGCACACCTGACTGGGACCAGCCCCCCACCAACCGACTGTAAGACACACTCCAACCCCACACAACACCCGACACCCTGCCGCGCCAGGCCGCTGCCCGGGAAACCTGCGGCCGCACAGAAATTCAAGCGTCAGTGATGCTCGGACCAGCACCTGGCTCTTGCCCTTGTCTATCTGAATGCCTTCATGTCCCCTTTCTGCCGGGCACATCAGCTGTTCTGCAAAGAGCAGGCAAACAGAAGTCTCAACTCGGGACAGTAAATGCAAGGACTCATGGCCCGGAACTGGCACTGCCCAGCCAGGAGAACACCCCTTCCCTAGGCTAACCGCCTCCAGTGTCCCCAGCAAAGAGGGGGACCCCAGAAGCTTGTCCATGGCTTCAAGGGCATGCAATCAAGGCCTTAAATCATACTGCAGCAACACGTGCGACCATCGCTCCACTTCCCTTTCGATCCTCCTGAGGAAGGGGCTTGGTGCCACCCTGACCCCATGCCGTGGACGGGGTCCCGACAAGGCGGCCGGCCTCAGGGTCCCAGCTGACAGCAGGTGCCGCTGTCCAGTGACTCCGTTTATGGCACGTGATGCTTGTTTCCACTTATGGGAACCACATACAGTTTCCAAAATTTACCTCCAGTTTTCAACAGTAAGTCAAGCAATAGAATAGTCTTGGGCAAAGAATAATGTGAGTGGTGTGGGGACGTGGAAGAATGGATGAGAGTCTGGGAAACAGTCGCAACTGTATGTGTTGTATGTATGTACTGCACGCACACCAGGCGTTCTTCAGCATATATGCCATTCAGTCCTCACAGCACTAAGGAGGTGGGTATATAACTGTCCCCATTTTACAGTCGTGGAATGGAGGCCCAGAGAGGTACAGCAGCTTGCCCAAGGTCACCCAGCTCTCAAGTACATGAATAGCCCTACCCCAAGTCGCAAGTTGGTACGAATCAAGGCCTTAAATCATACTGCAGCAACACGTGCGACCATCGCTCCACTTCCCTTTCGATCCTCCTGAGGAAGGGGCTTGGTGCCACCCTGACCCCATGCCGTGGACGGGGTCCCAGCCTCTGACAAGGCGGGAGCCGGCCTCAGGGTCCCAGCTGACAGCAGGTGCCGCTGTCCAGTGACTCCGTTTATGGCACGTGATGCTTGTTTCCACTTATGGGAACCACATACAGTTTCCAAAATTTACCTCCAGTTTTCAACAGTAAGTCAAGCAATAGAACAGTCTTGGGCAAAGAATAATGTGAGTGGTGTGGGGATGTGGAAGAATGGATGAGAGTCTGGGAAACAGTCGTAACTGTATGTGTTGTATGTATGTACTGCACGCACACCAGGCGTTCTTCAGCATATATGCCATTCAGTCCTCACAGCACTAAGGAGGTGGGTATATAACTGTCCCCATTTTACAGTCGTGGAATGGAGGCCCAGAGAGGTACAGCAGCTTGCCCAAGGTCACCCAGCTCTCAAGTACTCGAATAGCCCTACCCCAAGTCGCAAGTTGGTACGCACACGGCATACCCCCATGTGACCCTGCAAGGGCCCTGGACGCACCGGATCTGGCTGGTCTGCTCTTCAATGGCCTCCACCGCACTCTCCACGGAGCTCAGCAGCGACTGGATCTGACTGGCCGTCTCCTTCAGGAGGAAGCGGGTCACAAACTGGTCCACGTTGCTTCCTCCCTCATACACCTGTGGCGGGGAGAGCAGGGACAGCAAGGGCTAAGGGTGGGGAGGGAACGGGGGTGTGGGGTCTGGCACGAGTTGGAGGGGCACCTGGGGTCTGTGTGTTTGCCTTACAGTGGGGAGGGGGAAGCCCACTCCACTACTGCCTTCTGTATCTTGGAGGCCATAGAGCTCCTGGATCAAGGCACGGGGTATGGACTCGGAGGCCAAGGTCTGAGCCCTGGCTTTACCTCTTACTCGCTCTGTGACCTCTAGAGCCATACCAGCAGTCACTGTAGTAGCTATCTTACAAGGTCATGGTGAGGATTAAATTACAGCATGTACTTAAAATGCTCAGCACAGTGCCTCAGCACGTAGCAAGTACTCAATAAACAGCAGCTGCTATGAAAAGAAGATGGTGATATGATGGTGGTGGTGATGGTGAGGGTGGTGGTGACCATAGTGACAGTGGTGATGGTGATGGTTGTGATGATAATGGTGGTGACAGTGGTGTGATATGATGGTGGTGGTGATGGTGACGATGGTGACAGTGGTGGTGGTGATGGTTGTGATGATAATGGTGCTGACGGTGGTGGTTGTGGTGCTATGATGGTGAGGGTGATGGTGATGGTTACAATGGTGACTGGTGCTATGATGGTGGTGGTGATGGTGACAGTGGTGAGGGTGATGGTTGTGATAATGGTGGTGGTGATGATGGTGACAGTGGTGGCTGTGGTGCTATGATGGTGGTGGTGATGGTGATTAGCAGATTGTTCCTGATGTTGTTGTTGACAGAGACAAAGCATTAGGGGAGAAGAACTCACAACCTCCTTTCGCCCTTCCTTCTCCAAGAAGGACGCTGTGGGCTCCTGGGCCTGCACACTGCTAAGCAGAGAAATGATAGATGAGAATCAAAAGCACCCAGAGGGCTTAAATTGGCTCCCCAGAGAGGGTGCCCGAGCCTCAGTCCCAGAGGGAGGGCAAGTGGGGAGTCTGGGGGAAGCTGAGGGAGGGAGACAGGCCACAGGAGAGACATCGGGAAAAGGTGGGTGAGGAGGGTTTTCTATGAGTTTTGCTCTGAAATGTGAGACAGGATTTCCCCTCCTGCTAAGAGGCTGCAGCAAAGACCTTTCTCAAGCTTTCTGGAACCAGTTGAGTTTCTTTTGCTGCAAAGGCTTTATAGTGGAAGGTTCAGCCGGGTTGCTCAAGGACGATAACAATCAAAGGGACGCTGTGCTGGGAGACGCTGGTCCCCTAAGCCCGGTGCTGCGCTCCCGCCGCCTCCGCAGACCTGACCTTCCAGAGCTACCTGCCCCAGGGAACCTTGGAACTCTGCCCGGCCTCCGGCAAGGCAAGGGAGACCAGGAAGCAAATGAAACCATCCATCACTCTGACTTGGAATTAATTAGCAATAATTGCACAACGGGAAACATGGCTAGAGACAGATGGAGAAATGGAGGCAGGGAGCAGGGGGAGAGTGGGGTGCAGGGAGGCTGAAAGGAGGGGCACACAGGTGGGGAGGTGTGGGGGTGGACATCCTGGGCCCGCCACCAGACCCGGCACGCTGGCGAGAGGCCCCGGCAGAGAATGCATTTGTGGCAGAAAGAAGGTGAGCTTCTGGTAGCCCAATGCATTGCAGTGATCGATTATCCTTCCTGACAGGCAAGTGAACTCACAACCCAGTGATCAATGGGCTCTGGACAAACGAACAAGAAGATCCGTGGTAGAAAGTGTGAACACAGAGGAAGGCTGCCGGAAGTCATCAAACAGAGAAAAGAGCTAAAGTGAGCGGGTTAGAAGCACCCCGACCAGGGACTGAGGGCGTGTCTGGTCAGGGACCAGCAAGTGTAACTGGTCAGTTGAATTCCAAAGACAAGTTATTTTCAAAGGAGGAGAAATGCAGCTTTTACAGATTTCGCCTCCACAACTGATGTCTCAGCTGAGAGGCCGCGCCATGTTCCAGAGGAAAAGGATCGGGTCCAGGAACTCTGCACCACACGGACAGAGTCCTCATTCGCAGAGTAACAGGGAGATCGTGCGGAAGTCTGCAGATCGAGGGAACTTGACCGGATGAGCACCTTTCCTGCAAAGAACGCCCAGGAGTTTCTCCCAAAGCATCCGGGTTGAATCAGAGAGAGAATTCAGCAATGGGAACGTTGTGAGGCGATGGTGATCACCCAAGTGAAGCAGTAAGTCACAGAAGTCAGGAGGTAAAAACAGTCATCACTCCTCATTACATTTTAACTACAATGATTAAGTCAACAAGGAGTGTGAACGTCTGGAAAAACAACAGGAAATCTCAAAGATCTCCCCAATTCCCTAACAGAGAACAGGAAGTATTGTTGTCAGCCAGGTTTAAGAACAGAAGCAGAGTCCTGGCTGGGTGGCTCGGTTGGAGCGCTGGGGAAATCTCAAAGATCTCCCCAATTCCCTAAAAGAGAACAGGAAGTATTGTTGTCAGCCAGGGTTAAAAAGAAAGCAGAGTCCTGGCTGGGTGGCTCGGTTGGAGCGCTGTCCTGTGCGCCAAAAGGCTGCGGTTCCATTCGCAGTGAGGCACACACCTAGGTGGGGGGTTCTATTCCCGGTCGGGGCCTGTACAGGAGGCAACTGGATGAATGTTTCTCTCACATGAGTCTCTCTCACTCTCTCTAAAATTAATAAAAACATATCCTCAAGTGAGGATTAAAAATTTTTTTAAAGAATTAAAAATGTTAAAGATGTGTGTTTTAGAAGTCACTAGTGAAATGAAAACTAGAATGTCCACCTTTGAAATCATAATCAATGCTATAAACAAAGCGGACCATCGGAAGGTAAAATGTCAGAGAAGAAGGAGGCATAAAAACGCGGGAAGCACAGAGGATGCTGACAGCAGTCAGACCAGAGAGATCATAATAACAGAGAAGCAGCGAATCCCCCCGTGGAGACTCAGCCCCAGATCTGATGAAAGGAGACGCAGCTGGGGCGCCTGCAAGCCACAGGATCTAGGAGAGAAGTCTGTGCTAAGACTCTGCAAGCAAATTTGAGAGGAACACGGGAAGTTGCAACATCACTGTGCCGGCAGGATGTAAGCGAGAAGTACTCCACGGCAGGATGTCAGCGAGAAGTACTCCACGGGAAGGGTAGGGACAGAATGACAAAAGGCACGACGCATAACAAGGACAGAACATCAAACCTCTGAGCAGTGGGAGAGGATGTCGCTAAGCGTGGCCATGGGATTCAGACGGGTACCATCACTTCAGAAAGCCTTGTATCAGGAGCCTCACACTGCTCATAACTTTGACCCAGTAATTCTCCACTTTTGATCATCTATCCTTAAGAAATAATGCAAATACTTATGTCCCAATGTTATTTATAATATCAAAAACCTGGAAATCTAAGATGCCCAAGAGAAGAGGAATAGTAAGTAAATTTAAATAAGAATATTTAAATTGATGCTTCTGAATAGTTTTAAGGGAAAAAGGTTAAAAAAAAAGCAGAAAATAAAATTTTATACCCAGAACAATATTAAATATATTAAAGAAATACACATGGAAAAAAGGCTCAAAGGTAATAAACTAAAATGTTAATAATAATTAGGGACAATGGGAATTAGAAGTGACTTGAAATTTTTCTTTATACTTTCCTCTACTTCCTAAAATGTGCCTGTTGAATATGTACCATTTTTATAATTAAAATATTGTACCAAAGTTCTATAGGTATCAAGTAACATGGGCAAAAATATTAAACATATAAAGATAAATGACAAAACACAATGTAGTGTGAAAAATTAGCTCATCTTTATCCAATAGGACAGATAAATTAGACAAAAATAAATAGGATGCAAAAGACAGTCAGGGAAAAGTGTACAAGTCTTTAAAATGGGCTGAAAAGATTACTGGGCTCCTTGTCTATACACCCTCAGGCTTATCGATATCTTCCCTTGTGTCGGAGCTACTTTTAAAACTTGAAGACAAAAAAAAAATGTGATGATGATGCCTAAGTTCTCCTCCACAGAAATGCATGACTCTGTCTGCAGAACATAATGGCCACGCCCGAGGACACTGGCCGCTCTTACACTTGCTCACAGACTCCTGCAGAGCTCCTGGGTGCCCACATACACGGTGTGTGTTGTCTGCATTTCCCTTTAAGCGAGCTGTGACATCTCACCGGGTCTCACATTAATGAATGAGTTAAATATGATCCTGGACACGTGTACATTTTGTATTTGTCCCAGAAACACGATTTCACTTTTTTTTGAAAAGGTGTCTTTTAACAGCATAAATTTCATAAGGAAAGGACAGCTATTTTCAAAATGCATATTCTGAAAGTATGATCCACATCTTCTCAAGCATCCATAAGCTACTTATAAAAAAAATTAAATAATACGCCATGAAGACATCACCTGGCTGGGTGGCTCGGTAGGTTGGAGTGTCGTTGTACACCAAAGGGTTCAATTCTCGGTCAGGACACACTCCTAGGCTGTGGGTTTGACCCCTGGTAGGGGCATCTAAACACCATGCACTAGGTATACCGGTTAATAATGCAGATTTTTTTCGCTAGGTGGAGTTACACATATGTTGATATATATACGATTTGATATGTATGCTATTTTGTTGTATTGACAACAAGCTTCAAAACTTCATATGTCAGATTTCCTGAAGTGTTAACATCATAGATATTTTTACACTTAAAAATGTCGAATTCCATGCCAAAAAAAGAGCATTTGTGGGAAGTTTAATTCATTACTTTAATTTGAAGAAAAGTGCTGCTGAAAATTATCGTATACTTCAGGAAGCATATGGTGAACATGCTCCATCTCAAGATACTTGTGAACGCTGGTTTAAACGCTTTAAAAGTGATGATTTCAATGTGAAAGACAAAGAACGTCCAGGTCAACCGAAAAAGTTTGAAGACCAACAATTACAAGCATTATTGGATGAAGATGTGTGTCAAACTCAAAAACAACTTGCAGAAAGATTAAACATTGCTCAGCAAACAATTTCCGATCGTTTACAAGCAATGGGAAAGATTTTAAAGGAAGGAAAATGGGTGCCACATCAACTGAAAGAAAGACAAATGGAAAACCGAAAAGTCATCAGTAAAATGTTGCTTCAATGGCACGAAAGGAAGTCTTTTTTTGCATCGAATTGTGACTGGCGATGAAAAGTGGATTTATTTTGAGAATCCCAAACGCACAAAATCAAGGGTTGATCCAGGTCAACCATCAACATCGACTGCAAGGCCAAATCGCTTCGGAAAGAAGACAATGCTCTGCGTTTGGTAGGATCAGGAAGATGTGGTGTATTATGAGCTTCTAAAACCATGTGAAACCATTAATATTGATCGCTACCAACAACAAATAATCAATTTGAACCACGCTCTGATCGTGAAACAACCAGAATGTTCCAGAAGATGTTAGAGAATAACATTAAAATCTATGGTTGCAGTGAAAATATCATTCAAGGGTAAATGTTGAAATTCAAACTTTAGTATAAAAAGTTTAAGCATTGTAGTTCACATGTAAAAAAGAATAGCAACAACAAATCTAAGGAAAGGGGAGAAAGAAAAAAATGATGATAAAAACTGAAAATACGGCAGAAAACATTGTGAAATTTAAATAAATGTGCCAGGGGCTGGTTATTGAAATGACTAATGAAAACGAGCAAAACTCGTCAAATGTAAGTTTTTAAAATGTAGCAAAATAGGACAAAAATGGAAACAAGAACTGAGCTATATCAGATGTTTTATTCAACTTAATCTGCATTAAGTGCCTGGTTTGTGTCAATGTTTTAGATTAAAAAAAAATCCTAAGAACATACAACGCATAATCCTATATAATAAAAGGCTAACATGCAAATTGTCCCTTCAACCGGGAGTTCGACCAGGAGGCAGGGCCGGCTGGCCAACTGCCCATGGCCCCTTCCCCCAGCCGGCCCGGCCTGATTGCCCCGATTGGGGCCGGCCAGCTGGACTCCACCCATGCACGAATTCGTGCACCAGGCCTCTAGTTTCCCACAAAACGGATCATGTCTGTGACAGTTTTATTCAAAACTATACTAAAATGGACATAAAAAGTAAAAAAAAAAAAATTACTCTGCTGTGGTTCAGTGGTTAGAGTGCTGGCCCAGGCACCAAAGGGTCACGGGTTCGGTTTCCAGTCAAGGGCGTGTACCTCAGTCGCAGGCTCGATTCCCAGCCCGGTTGGGGTGCATGTGGGAGGCAATCAATCAACGTGTCTTTCTAACATCCATGTTTCTCTCTCTTCCCCCCTCCCTCCCTTCCACTCTCTCTAAAAACATCAATGGAAAGAAAATTTAACTAAAACTAGAATTGACCTTAACATAACTATTAAAATAATCCCCTCCCCTGTTCAGTACCTGGATCCAAGCCTCATAGATAAATTCTATTTTCGAATAGAAAAGTAATTCTGTTAGAGAAACTGATTCAAAGCCACCTACAGTTCATTTCCAAACTATCCTCAATTCTCAAGTCCCAATAGAGAGAAATAAACGCTCAGCTGGTGACAGGATCCAGCAATGTGATAGAATAATGCCTCATTGAGGGCTTATCAGAGGAAGCTAAGGGCTGTTCAATAGGAGAGCAGCTAATAATAGAATCCACCCCATCAACAGCTTGAGAAAACGCACACCATCATTTTTAAAAGACAAAAAAAGGCATTTCAGAAAATTCACTACCACCTCCGAAGACGGAATTTAACGAAGGGAACGCAGAAATAATTTTTGAGCAGGCTGAGGGGATCCTAGAATAAGAGCTGGTATTAATATAATAATTAGTGGCGAAACACTGGAGAGATGCGCTTGGAAATCAGAAGCAAAACGAGGATAACTGACGTAGCGCCATTAGGACGTTTTAAGATTTGGGGCAAATGCCAGAGGACTCACAGGGACACAGAGGAACACCTCAGAAACGAAGGGCCCGCGGCTCACAGCAGATGCTCCCGCTGTACAGCGACAAAAGCCACCGAGGCAACTAACATCAATGGGTGCATTTGAAATAATGAGCTGCATTTCTACACACACACACATCGGTTAGAAAATACGCAAGAAAAAGCAATGCCAGTCACCACGGCAACAACCCGCTGTCACCGCCACCCGAGACGTCCCAGGGCTGCGCTGAACGAGAGTGCGTGGTTTCTGAGAGTGAAATCCCACACCGGTCCCCTGAACGCGGAAACCCTCTCCTGAGCGGAGGCCGAGGTCACAGCTCTGAAGTTATGACCGAAGACCAAGCAGCAGCTGTGAGAAAGTTATAAACGGCTCTCGGCAACGGTGCTGAGAACTGGCCCCTCACACATGAGAAAGCCGGGGCTCGAGGAGGTGGCTGCAGCCAGGAGTCCCGTGTGGGTGCAGGTGCACCTCACACAGCCTGTTGGGAGCAGGGCTGGGCCGACGCTCTTGTCTGGGTGACTCGGATTCTGGGGTCTGGGCTCTTTCCATGCTCCCCGTAACCCACCGCCCGCCTTGATACTTGCAAATATCACACAGTCTACAAGAAAAACAATGAAAAGGAGTTGGTTCTACATGTTATTAAAAGACACTTTAAAACACCAAGACTCAAAACAGCGTGACTCTGGGCTGTGGGTGGTGGAGGCTCAGGGTGAGGCTTGGCTATTTCGGGCTCCGGGAAGAAAGGGATTCTCTAATCCTCTGCAGAGCAGTCACTGAGCAGCATTTGAAAAATGTACTGAATGGTCCTACCTGTGCCTGGGCCATACAACAGGAGCCTAGAAATAAAAACTAGTCACCTTTGCTCTGTGCCAGGCCCTATGCTAAGCAATTGGAGACCTTACTTCATGCAGTCCTCATAAAGATCCTACAAAGCGAATGCTCCCATTCCACAGATGGAGAAACTGAGGCTCAGAAAGGAAAGTGACCGGCTCCGGGTCCTTCAGGCAGGCCTGGCTGACTTTATCAGCCTAGCTCCCTGTCCCCACCCAGCAGATGGGGCTGGCCTTTTCTGAGGTCCCACGGGTCGCTGCAAGCCCTTGGGTGTCTGTGTCCCTCAGGGCCTGGCCTGCTCCACGCTCCCTCCCTGCGTGTCTTGGTCAGTGTACCCAAGCGGCCGCCCCTGCTCCTGGCTGACTAACACTCCAGTCACCCCCGGCAGCCTGAAGTCCCAGGCTGTGCTCTATACCTCCTGACAGGTCCCTGACTCAGTTTCCCCTCTCATTTCAGCCAGCAGGTCTGGCTGTCCGGCCACCACTCTGCAGGGTCACCTTTCTGAGCCTCTGTTTCCGTAGCTAGGAAATGGGGGAAGTGAGAGCAGCCACCCATGGGGTTGCTGTGAGGGTTAAACTGAGTGTTTAATCCTGGCCATCGTGGGTCCTTAGGAAGTTTCTGTGCCTCTTCTCCGTGGAGGCAGAAAGAACACGCCTACCCGTCCCCTCTGCAAGCCGCCAGCCAGCGGAGGTACAGACTCGGGCAGGAAATGAAGTTGGGGGTGGGGTGGGCTCTGAGTTACGTGGAGAAGGCGCAGTGAGCCCCAGCCCATACCTGGCCTTATCTCCCTGCCCCCATCCTCCTCCAGGTCATACACGCAGACGAGGAGGCAGGACGAAAGGCAGAGACTTTGGAGCCACATCGGAGACACAGCGGGTCTGCACTCATAGTGGCCCCTCTGCCCGGCTCACGGCTTCAGGCCTGGGCACGTGTTCTCCACCAGACTCCACCCCATTCCTCGGTCACACGCAAACCCGCCCTTCCCCTTCCCCTCTCGTGACCCTGCTGCAGAAGGCACAGGCCCGGCAGCCATGATGCTCGTCCACGGGCGAGGGCTGGGCTGCCTGCTGCTCCCTCCCCAGGACCCCATCCGAGGGCCACGCCCGATGCTGGGAAAGGGTCTCACCCTCCAAACCACATACGAGACACCGGGTGGACAGGGCCATTCACGGAGCCACTCTACTCACTTCACAGTGCACCTCCGCTCCCGCTAGGAGAGCCAAGCAAAGCCCGCCCAGGGCCAGGCCCACCCAACACTTGTCCTCACAAACCCAGGCACCCGTGGGTGCAGATGCCCCAGAGAACATCGGAAACCAGAGCTTGGAACCCTAGGGCCACCCACACCTGCTGACCTTCTTGGTGTAGCCCATGGCCTTCAGGACAGAATGGTTCAAGGTCTCCAGGGAGGCCAAGACGTCCTCATAGTCCCCCATGTGGTCCACAAAGTAATCTGGGGTAGGAAAGAGCAAAGGTTAGGGGTCACAGGAGGATTCTGCCCCTTTCACCAATCCCCCATGCCCCTGTTCCCGCTCCCCGGGTCCCTTCCCTCCACACCTCTTGGTCCCTGCATTGCCTAATCGGCACCTACCACACAGCTCCTTGGTGTCCACGTGGCTGCAGAGAGAGCACAGGGGAAGGGGGACTCAGAAGCCGGCCTGTCAGGTCCCATCCTCCTGCCCTCCCTCCACAGCCTGCCCGGCCCACACAGCTGGTAAAACGCCCGGTGCCTTCTCTCTTCATTCCATGCCCTGGCATCATGAGCCCCACTTCACAGGTGAGGGTGCAGCAGGTAAATGGCACCAACCCCTCCGAAGGACCAAGCAAAGCTCCGTCGGCACCTCAGTCTATCTGACCCCCTCACCACACCACCCACCCTGCTTCCTCCCCCAAAGTCTGCTGATCACATCATGAGCAGACGGGACCAGGATGGGGCTCAGGAAAAGGGAGGAGGCGAAAGGGAGGAGATGACATTACAGGCTGAGACCAGCTTTCCTGAGACACGCTGTCCTGGGCACTCCTGCCTGCCTGCCTGGGCCTGGGCCAGCGTCCGGTCCTCACCCTAACCCCAAGCCCCAGGGTCTGCACCCCATTCCTACAGCCTGGATGGGGAAGGGTCCTGCCCTTCCTGGAGGAGGCTGAGTACAAGGGCCAGCCCCGCAGGTGCAGGTGAGGGTGCGGGTGCAGGTGCAGGCAGCGAAGCAGCCTGGGAACACAGATGCGATGCAGGTGTGCCCGGTGGGCACCCAGGGACCCGAGTGTCTGTGCAGGTTCGAAACCTTCACTTTCTGGGCCCCAGTTCCTCACTGCGAGGAGGGACTGGCCTAGAACAGTGTGGTCCTCCCAACCCAGGCTCATCCACACGCCTCCGGGAAAGGCGCCTGTGCACTCCTGCCTGCTGAGGGGACCAGGACGGGGCTCAGGCAAGGCCTAGGCCAAACCACTCGATCCGGGGTCAGAGGCTGCGAGCTGCCCTGGAGGTCCCCTGATTCGCTGTCCTAGTAAAAGTGCTGGCAGGTCTCGCAGAAAGGAAGCCAGTTTTCTTGTGCTTAAACTAGCATTTCCCCGAGCTTCTGACCCATGGGAACTGTTCTGGACAGAAGCCTACCCAGCACCCCAGGAGGGAATGCCCACAGCTGCCTCTGGGGAGCCCTGGAGAAAATGCCGAAGGTGAGACCTCCCCGCTCGCTCCCCACTCACGTGCTCTCATGGTTAAATGCACAAAACCTGCACCTCTTCCTCCCCACCCAGCTGGCCCAACACAGAGGCACCCAATGAGAATGCATCATCAATGGGTCTCAGCCCTGCCAAGCTCCCGGGCCGGGAGGGACCCCTCAGAAACCCCCGCCTGGATCCAGACGCAACGCCCTTCTCTGGAGTCTGTGCTAGGAGCTGTTTCCTCCAGGCGCCTTCCCTGGACATGACACTGGCTCCACCTGCCCCGGTGCCGGCCTCTGCCTTCAGGACGCTCAGCCCCAACCCCTGGTCCAGGCCCCCACGGCGCCGGGTCCCCTGCAGATGAGCCTGGGGGAAGCTCCTTGTTTCAACATCTCTGGCCTGTCTCAGGGGACCCCATCAAATCTGCCCCAAGCACCCCACCCCCGGAACTCTGGTCCTCATCCCCGGAAGTAGGCCTGAGGAAGGTGACCAGGTGTGGGCTGAACGGGAACCCAAGGAAAAGGAGAAGGTGGGATTAAGGTTGGGGCAGGGGCAGGGTAAGCAGCATTTGCTCTTGATTCAGAGATGGGTGGGCCAGGAGGTTCAGATGGATTCTGAGATGTGGGTTAGGGTTATGACTGAGTTGATGAAAGGTTTAATTAGATGAGTCAGAAGTGAGATTCAGGTTAAGAAGTAGAGTTATGGGGCGATGAAGCTCAGGGAATGTAATCAATAATACTGCGATAACGATGCATGGTGCCAGCTGGGTACTGGGAATGTTGGGGTGAACACTTTGTAAAGTATGATTTCCTAGCCACTATGCTGTATACCTGAAACCTATGCAAACTAATACTGAAAGTAAACTATAATTAAAAGAAATAAAGTGAGGCCCCAGCCGGTTTGGCTCAGTGGATAGAGCATCGGCCTGCAGACTGAAGGGTCCCAGGTTCAATTCTGGCCAAGGGCACATGCCCGGGTTGCGGGCTTGATCCCCAGTAGGGGGCGTGCAGGAAGCAGCTGATCAATGATGCTCTCTCTCATCATGTTTCTATCTCTCTCTCCCTCTCCCTTCCTCTCTGAAATCAATAAAAATATATTAAAAATAATAATGAAATAAAGAAATAGAGTTAGGATGAGCATCTGGTTAGAGTTTGGTTTCGGATGGGAGCCGGTGAGAACAAGATGGCAGCGTTGGTGTTGGGTCGGGAAAGAAGCACCAGGTCTGGGCAGAACTGGGCTGAATTAGCAGAAGGTGACGGAGCCGCCAACTTCCCTTCACCATCCAGTGTGATTTCTGCAAAATCTAGGGTCTCTCTCCGCTTAGCCACATGTGCCAGAAAAGACCAGCCTGCCAAGGGGGTCGCTGACTTCCGGACGAAGGAGTTTGGGGACTGCAGGGGTGGGCAATGAAGGCTGGCCCCGGGCAGAGGAAGGGCCTCCTCCCAGCCCACGGCGCCGGCTCCAGACACAGCTCCTTGGTGTCCACGTGGTTGGTGTTGTCGGAGTCGATGGTGTGGAAGAGACCCTCCAGCTCCGTCTCGTTGAGGACGCCATCTGCAAAGAAGAGCTGGAACTCCTCCAAGGACAGCTTCCCATCGTCTGCAAAGGGGGAAGGAGAGCAGCTGGCGTCTGAGCGACAGGACGTCCCCAAACCCAGACAATTCCCAAACCAACAGAGCAGTCCCGTCGGCGAATCCCAATCGGCCAGCGCACGCCAGTTCACGGGGAACGACTGACTGACTCACGCAGCCAATTCCCGAACCACAGACCCACACCTATTGGAGAGAACCCTCAAACCAACACACACAAGCAGCAGCTCGTCTGCGGGGACCCACGCTGCAGGAATTCAACCAACAGCCAGCACCTGCCCCGCCAGGCAATCGCCTGACCACCTGGGCCGGCACTGTTTACAGTCGCTCCACACCTGCCACGCCTGTAAGAGGGGGGCCCGAGGGCGGACAGTCTGATGGCCTCTCTCCCTCCCGTCCAGGTACCCAGATGATCTCCCCACATTTAAATTACCTCCAGCGCCAGCACCCACATCCTGATTGGGGAGAGGAAAGACCCCTCGCCCTGTGCCCCATCCACTCGGCAAGCTTCAGCCCAAACCTTTGAAAGGGCTGATGTGTGACGGTTGCCAACAGTTGGCACGCAGTTCTCTCGGTGCCACAGATGCTGCCTTAAAGATGCCAAACCACGAGGAAAGGAGGTGCCTGGCCTGGGCCCGGCGCTGGCCGCCCGCCCGCCCTGGGGCCAGGACCTGTGGCTCTGGGATGTGGAGGGCGTGGGGCTCTGTAAGGGGCACCACAGCTGAGGCATGCCACCTGCCGCCCACCTCCCTCCCTCTCTCTCACCTGCAGCCCCCCCAGCACAGCATCTGGCAGGGAAGCTCTCTGAGTTGGGGGCAGAGGGGCCTCTGAGGGAGGGGCTCACAGCAGACCTGTGACTCCAGGAGAAACAGCCCTCAGCTTCCCCTCAGCTCCTCCCACCCGGCACACCTGCTGAGAGAACTCCCAAAAGCTGCTCTCCACCCCTGCAGCCAGCACCGCCTCAATGAGCCTGCTCTTCTTAAAGGAGCCATGCCTGTGGGCGGCAGTGGAGGTCAGGGAGGACGGCAGGCCCATGGCACTTCCCAGCCCCCGTGCAGACCCCTCCCAATGGCGTCCTGCCAGGCTGCCATCAAAGCCCAGCGAGCCCACCTGGCACCTCTGGGTGGCCTAGGAAGAGATGCCCTTTCCTGGTTGGGGTGAGGGCCTTGCCCAGCGTCAGGGCACAGGGTCGTGACGGATGCAGGCTGGGTCTGAGGCTCCCGATTCCTTAGGCAGTGGCCCTCCTGCAGGGCACAGCTTGCCTAGGTGAGCCCAGAGCGAAGTTGTTCTTACATTTTAAAGGCGCCGGAGCGCCCGTCTCTGCGCCCAGCAGCTCTGTGTGGGCTCAACGTAGGGCTAAAGGACAAGCTGGGGAGAGGGAGACCCTCACACTTGTCCTCACTTCCCTCCCTGTCATCAAGCTCAGGAGAGAGTAAGGACTAACTGTGAGCTGTGAGCGCTCGGTGCCTGGGGGTGAGGGCGGGGTCCTGGATGCCTCCGGCATCCTGGCTCAGGGTTCAGTGTTAAAGAGGGAGGATGAGTTTGTAACTTTCAAAACATAAGAGTCCCCACCCCCCCATACTCCCGCTCAGAAGGCCCAGAACCCAGCCACGCACGATACCAGCTGTGAAATAAACTCTAAGCTGCGGGTCCTTGTCATCTGGGCAAGAGGAGACGTTCCCCGTCCCATTTGGCAAGATTGGTGATCAAGCCAGGAACCACAGCGCAGAATCAGGGCAGACACATGGGGCTCTTACTGCGTAGTCACTCATTCAGTCCTCACCACACCCCATGGCACGGTAGCACCGTCACCCCCATTTCACAGACCTGTAAACCGAGGCACAGAGCCGTTAAGGGGCTTGCCCAGACCCCACAGCTGGGGCTCAAACCCAGGCCATCTGGCTCCTGAGGCCACACTCTCACCCAACGTGGGGCAGGGTCTTGTAGCAAGAGCTCCAGCCACAGGGCGGCCTGGACACGCTGAGGCCGAGTCCAGACTCAGTGGAAGGGAGCTGGGATTGCTTCGTCTTGTCTGCGTGGGCACAGCCAGGGGTCTCCCTGCCTCACCCGCTCCTGCCTGTCAGGTGCCCAGTTGTCTCACTTGGGAGAGCGGCAGGGGGAGTGAGGGGGGCCCAGACCTCCTGAGCACAAAGGCTCCCAGCTGACATTTATCTCGAAGGCCTCACCACCGCCCTAAGGAACCAGACCAGCCAATGAGGGAAGCACCCTCCCACCAGGCCCCGCCCATTAGACCAGAGGCCTGGCACCCCCGCCCAGCGGGCATTTGCAGGTGTCTCTCCCAATTAGCACGAGCTCAGCCTCTAGTCAGTGACCTTTCAAATGCCAGGAGTCTGCATCCCTGCAGAGACATGCCGGCACCTGCCGCCTGCCCTCCGGGCTCCACCCCCAGGCCGCCCCTCGGAGCCCTGCCGTCTTCATCTCTGTGAACATCTCTGTCCTCAGAGCCACTACGGCTGGCCTGTGCTCCTGTAATCCCGAGGGCCCATCCCTCCCAGCCTCAGCCTGAGCCCACACTCCATCTTCCGCCCCCGGCATCTTATTCCGCTGGGTGCCAGGGGAGGGCCCGCGTGCGCCTGTGATCAACAAGTGTGCGCACGAGCCTTTGTGTGTCTCTGGTCTACACCCACACTCACCCTACGTGCACACCACGCCCATCCCCTGCCCACACGTTTTCAAACTGAGTCCGAACCCATCTGCCGCCCCCCCTGCCCCCGCCTCAACTGAGGACCTGCAGGCTGTCACTTGCCCTCGCCAAGCCTTGCTACTGTCAGCTGCGGTAAGGGGTACGGTGCTTCCTATGCCAGTAGGAGCAGAGTGAAGACCAAAGGAGAAGGTCCATGAAAGTCTCGGTGCCCGGAGGCTTAATGGCATCGGCAGCCTGCCCCACAGCGGGCACCTGTGCAGCACAGGAGGGAACCCAACACCTGTGGACAAGCCAAGGCCATTTCCACGGCGCTTGACGCTCCTCAGCTGTTCAGGGCTCGCTGCTTCCTTAGGTGCAGCCCTCTGTGCTGCGGGCTAGTTTCATCACCCCCACTACAGATGGGGAAACTGAGGCCAGAGAGTTTGGGGGCTGGCCTCAAGTCGCAAAGCTGGGAAGTGGCTGAGCCAGGGCTTGCACCCAGGCAGTCTCTGTGACAGAGGAGGGGCCCCGCCCCCCTCCCACTGGCTCCGCATCCCACACACCCTAACCCTGGTGACACCCCCACAGCCACTCTGCAGTAGCTGGGAAGACGCGAGGCCCCAAGGGGAGCAGCAGGCTGGGCCTGTACGGGGCCCGCAGGAGAGAAGTTGAGAGCCCACAGCTGTGCTCAGGGCGGAACCGTGGCCTCTGACTGGGAACAAGTAATGGCGAGGAAAGCCCAACTGTGCCTGGAGACCAGGGTGCCACCCACCACGCACGCACGGACACACGGACAACCCCACAGCCACTGGGAGACCACAGCCAGACACACTGCTGCACCCCAGGGCTGCACAGCCACACTCGCATCCATGAACAGACCCATCACCTAAATCCACAGGCACTTACCAAGCACCTACTGTGTGCTGGGCGCCAGGCCCACGACAGGGACAAGCCTCTAACCCCCTCCTCTAATCTCTAACACTGTTCAGGCCACGATGCCACCGCCATTTCCTGAGCCCCACCGAAGCCCCCCATCCCTTTCCTTGCTCCTTGCTCCAGATGCAATTGCTCTGATGGTCCTTTGGTCCAAGAGGCCTGGGAGGGGCCATCACTCCCAGGGATGGGGTCAAGGTGGAGACCCCAGGCACTGACTTCCAGCCAGGCCTGCACACCTCCTCTCCCCCCGCCCCCCCCCAAGGCCTCATGTTCCATCCCCAACACCATGGGGGGCAGGTCAACTCACAGGGGCAGGGAGAAAGGGGGTGCTGGGACCCAGGCTAGAGCTGCGGCCTTGAACTCCAGCCTACGACAGAGAGGGGCTGGGACTGATGCTCGGGGCCCTGAGGGGCGGGCACATCTGTTCCCACTTCCCCCAGCAGAGACCTTGGCCCTCAATCAGCTTGTTTCAATAAATGAGCAAACACTGAGCACTGCCTAATTTTCCCTAAAACACCTATCCCCCCACCTCCCTGTATTTTCCCAATAGCCTAGGCAAGTAAACAGGTTAAGTGTTATCACCCCACTTTACAGACGGGGAAACTGAGGCCTGGAGAGGGACTGTGCCTTGGTAAAGCCATGTAGAGTCGCTGTGGGCCGGAGAAGAATGACTGCAGTATTTATAGGAAGTTGGACCGCTCTTTGCCACACCTGCGAGGTTCGGGCCTTGGGGAACGTGGTTATCCTCACACAGGTGGGAGCCTACCAAGCGATCAGGAGGGGAGCGTCAGGTGTTCTATGGCAAAGCAATGTGCTGCTCACATTGTCGGAGAGGCTGTGTGATGTGGGGAAAAGGGCTGGAGTCTGCAGCAGAGCGACGGCCTACACGCAGCTGGGCTACCCTGGGCAAGTCACTTACCCTCTCTGAGCCACGACAGCGCTGATAGAACACGGGATGCAGCACCCACTGCACCAGGCAGCAGTGAGGAGGAAGTGTGCCCCTGCCTGTGAAGGGCCTAGAGCAGTGGTTCTCAACCTTCTGGCCCTTTAAATACAGTTCCTCATGTTGTGACCCAACCATAAAATTATTTTCGTTGCTACTCCATAACTGTAATGTTGCTACTGTTATGAATTATAATGTAAATATCTGATATGCAGGATGGTCTTAGGCGACCCCTGTGAAAGGGTCGTTCGACAGCCAAAGGGGTCGCGACCCACAGGTTGAGAACCGCTGGCTTAGAGTGAGGCTGGGGGCTTCCTTACAGCGTGGTCCAGCCCAGCTGCGTAAGGGTTAAAGCACACCAAGCATTTACCATGGGCAGGACACCCTGGCATCAGACATCCATTCACAGAATCCTCATGGCATCCCCGCTGTGTAGGAACTAGGGAGTCCTGTTGTACAGAGGGGAAACTGAGGCACAGAGCAGATCCAGGACTTGGCCTTCAGATTTCAGAGACCTGTACCCTTAACCTTTAGGTTCAAGGTGGCCCACTCCCCACCCTGGTCCTTTCCCTTGAGGCGTCAGGACGGAAAGAGCCAGGTCCTCATTCAGGGCCAGCACGGGAGGGAAACTCACCATTTTTGTCCGCGCGGCGGAAAATCTGCAGGGAAGAGAGATGGGCTAGTCAGCCCTGGGCAGAGAGCTCCTGAGCTGGAACAGATGTCCCCTCCCCCCCAGGTGGCCTGGGAAACCGAGCCTCCACTTTCTCCCTCCCCAGGGAGGAGACCCGCCGGCTGGGATCCAGGGTGGGAGAGGGAGATGTTACAGGCAGAGGCCCTCCCAGCCACCCTAGCGGAAGCAGCCGCCCACGCTCCCTCTGTGCCGCCAGCCTGCCCACAGCCACGCTGACAGACACATGCACACGCGTGTGGACACTCTGGCTCACACTGTCCACATGCTTGGGGGTGCACTCCCAGCGCCACCGGTCCATGGGGCTCCACCCACTGTCACACCCTGAGTTGCACACCCCGAATTTGTGTCCCGAGGACACAGCCACAGGCCTTGCAGCCTCAGGGCGCTCCAGGGAGGTTGGGTTAAGTCTGAACAGAGGCCTCTGCTAAAGGAACCTCCAGGCTTGGCCACTGGACCAGCCACAGGCAGGAGGGGCCTTTTGGGCGGGGGAGTGAGTAGAAGCAGGTTGACAGGAGCTCAGGCAACCAGCTGCTGCCTCAGGTAGGAAAGAGGAGGGGCCAGCCCAAGCCCCCACCCCCACCCCCAGCCTGAGCTTAGAGACCAGATAACTCCTCCTCCTGGCATTTCGGGCAGGTAGCCCTGCTGATGGAAGGAGGGAGAGGTAGACCAGCACCTCGACCACCCACCTCTGGTGCTTCCCTGGGATAAAGGACAGAGGCCCCTGCAAGCAATGGGGCGGCATCCATTATCCACCCGAGGCTGTGACACACTGACGCAGTGGCTCAGGAGATCAGCCCCTTCCTTAGCTGAACCCTGATGCCAGGGTCCTGGGCAGGAGCCACTGTGGCTGGGCAGGAAGGGGAGCACTCTCTGGCGCCCCGCAAAGCCTCAGCCCAGGGCCCACACTCCTGCTCCGAGGCTGCGTTCCACCCTCAGGTGCCTGCCGAGGGCCTGGGTGTTACTGAACCACATGACCACCTGCTGTGGCTCCAGAGTCTGCACGAGCACAGAGCCCCCCATCTGCTCATCACCCCATTTCACAGATGAGGACACGGAGGCTCAGAGCCCGCAGGCAGCACTCCAGGACCCTGGAGCCCGCCCCCTGGACTGTCAGAGGAGAGAATGGGAGGGGTCTGCCCCCCCCCACCCCGGCTTCCCTGCAGGGCAGGCCCAGGGCTTTCAGCTGCCAACTCTGCTGGGGTCTTGAGAGAGGGTCCGGGGTGTGTCGGGCTGTGCATGTGTGAGTGTGTTTGGGGGCACCAGCACCAGGACCCCAAGCACTCCCAGCAAAGCTCCACCCTCCCCGCCCAGCCCTCTCTGCCCAGAGCCAGCTGTGGGTTCCAGGAAAGGAGAGAGAAAATCCACTCGTGCTCACGTGCACAAGCGCACACACACACACACACACACACACACACACACACACATACAC
>NW_005356042.1:8202882-8203508 GCF_000412655.1 Myotis brandtii
CAGAGGGGGCTCAGAGCGGCATGGGGGTGGTGATGGAGCTCAGAAAGGTCCAGACAGGGCTCCTGGGGGTGGTTCCAACTCTCTGGAAAGGAGAAGCGAAGACAGAGGTGGGGAGTGGGCTTTGCTTGCAAAGAGCGGGTGGCAGGGTGAAAGGGGCTCAGGGTCCAACGAGGAAGAGACCGGTGGTCTCAGGAAAGTAGCCACCCAGGCAGGGACCCAGGCTGGAGAGCAGGAGGGGGTTGGGACGGTCGAGGGCTCCCGTCCTGGGAAGGAAGGGGGTGAAGGATGATGTGCGGGGCTGGGAAAAGATGGGGATTGGGCCAAGACAAAGTAGGGGGATGGTGGTCAGGTCGAGGGGGCTCCAGGATCCGGCTCCGAGAAGGTGGGAATCCCTAGAAGCTGAGGGAGGGGGTGCGTCCAGGCGGAGGGACGAGCCTGGACCGGGATGGAGACCGATGGGAATGTGGAGGGGCTGGGGGCTCGCGCTCTGGGACGCAGAAGGGCCGGTACCTGCTCTGTACCTGCTCTGCGCTGCCGCGGGGGATGGGCAGGGGGTTCCCTGTTTAAGGAAGAGGGGGGCCCGCGGGTCCCGGCGGCGACGAAGGAGGGCGGCGTTGGGGGTCTCC
>NW_005356042.1:8204118-8237293 GCF_000412655.1 Myotis brandtii
GTCTGGGTGGGGGGGTTTCTCCCCCACCCAAGTCTCCCGCTGCACCCCGCCCCCCCATGTCCCCCTACTCGCCCCTCTGGGCGCCACCGCAGGGGCCGGAGCGTGGTGTCCGACAAGACCCGAGCGCCCTCTGCTGGCTCCAGCTGCCGGACTCGGCGCCCACTCCCTGGGCTTCCACCATCACTGCCACTTCGGGGCACCCCCTTCCCTCCTGGGGGCATGAGGCTCCCTCAGGCCTCTCCTCCCAGAACCAGTCTTTTCCCAGAACACCCCCTTCCCCTCATATTCCAAAGCTACGTGCTAGGCCCTGGGTCCCAACAATGGGCAAAAGGGATGGGAGTCTTGGCCTCCTGGAGCTTACAGCGGACTGGGCAGACAGATGGGGGACAGATTCCACCAATGAACCATTAAAACGGAACTGCTAGGAAGTGGTGGGACCTTGGACCGTGAGCTGGTAATTTCCCTGGTGCCCATGGAGGGGTTTGTGTCAGAAAGTGCTTCCAAGAGGAGGTGATTCTCATGCTGAGAGAGTGGAGAGAAGAGGGAGGGTTCAAGAAAGGAGGAGAAAGTGGGCTGGAGGCCTGCCTGTGCAAAGGCCCTGTGGCAGGTGAAGGAGGCACGGTGAGCACGAGGGACTGACTGAAGGGCAACCATGTGCTGCACCCCATTCCTCACACACACCCTCCCCTCCCCTCTCTAACACACTGCCGTCACATCTGCCACACTCGGGGCACCATCCCTTGTCTCCCAACCCCCAGCGCAAGGGCCTCCTCCCATATGGCCCTATGCTTGCCCCAGCTTAGAGCAGGCTCCTGGGCACCACGCTCTTCCCCAAGCACAGACGTCTCAGACCCACGAGTAGAGGCAGGTGCTGGTTTTATTTGGGACCTGATTTTGGAAGGAGCGAGTCTGGAGTCAGACCCCGATGGTCCCCGCTCACACTGGCACCTTTCACCCCAAGTTGCAGGTCTGGGCCGTAGTTCCGGCCCTGAGCTCTGGTCTGAGTCTGTAGCCTGGGTTCCCCACTCTTCATCTGAGGAGCCTGTTGCATTGAGCTCATGGCTACTCCTGTCTCCTGCCGGGAGAGGCCCCTTCCCTCACGGGCGTCTGTGTCCAGCAGGGCTGTGGTGATCTCCCCTCCTCTTTAGGGCCTGGGTGTGAGGATGCCCGGCCGAGTGCTAAGGCGGTTTCCTGGCCTCCTTTCTCAGCAGGGAGCTGGCCACGGCCAGGGCCCCGCCCTGCACAAACCGCACAAAGTTGTCCCCGGCCAGCGGCCCCACAGCGTACAGGCCCTCCTGCTGTGTGCTCTGGTAGGTGAAGGGCTCCACGTCGATGGGGTTCCTCTTGGCGCTCAGAGGCTGGTCAGGGTCCACGGCGAGGTGGGCGCCTGCCCCCGGGAGGAAGGAGAGGTCGGGGTGGGAGCCGATGAGGACCAGCACCAGGGAGAGGCCGAAGACCTTGTGGAGGCCCTGGGGGTCCTGGAACAGCGCCTGGCGGTCCTCCTTGAAGAGCAGCAGCTGGTGCTCGGGGAGGCTGCGGTAGCCCTCGTAGGGGCTGGGCGACAGGATGGACTGCTCGCGCATCATCTGGTGCACCTTGTGGTACTCCGGGTACAGCATCTTGGGCAGCTGGTTGAAGACCAGGCCCGGGTCGTCCACAGGCCGGCGGAAGGCGTGGATCACGGGGATGTTGTAGTGGCGCGCGTAGAGCACCGCGTCGGCCGCCGACAGCCCAGCGCCGATGATGAGGACCGGGTCCGAATCTGGGGTCACTGTGCCCGCCCTGATGGCCACCTCCAGGGCCGACAGCTCATGGTGGACGAAGGGCAGGGTCTCCCCGGGGATGCCCAGCCGGGCCGGACTGTCCGATGTGCCTGTGGCCAGGACCACGTTGTGGGCGCACAGGGAGAAGGGCTGCTGGCTCTGGTCCTCGGCGGTCAGGAAGCCGCTCACCTGGAAGAGGGGGCTGGGGTCTTGGGCCCCAGAACCACTGGGCTCGGGGATCCCCCACTCCACAGCCGTGACCACGGCGCCGGACACAAAGCTTTGGCCCAGACCCTTCTTGTTCACGTAGTCCCTGTAGTAGTGAGCGATGTCCCCGGCTGTGGCGCGGCTGTTACGGAGACCTCTGGGGGGAAGGACACAGAAGGGTGAGTGACAGAGAGGGGACTAGGGTTGGGGCTCGATCAGGTGGGACAGGGCTGGCATCAGGCCCTGGAGCCGACTACGGCTGTGCCACCCACCAGCCTAAGGCTTGGCCAAGGGGCTTCGTCTCTCTGGAGCCTCAGTCTCCTCTTCTGTAAAATGGAGCCGATAGAGCACCTTATTAGGGTGGGGCTGAGTGCGGCCTCTCAAGGCAGATGGCCTGGGTCCGCACCCTGACCCTGCCACTGGTGAGCTACTTCCTCAAACTCTCTGCCTCAGTTTCCTCATTGCAAAATGAGGGTGACCATGGCGACAGCACCTATTTCGTGCCATTGTTGAGAGGATTACATGATGATACAAACGAAGAGCTTAGAAGAGAACCTGACAGGCAGTAAGTGCCATATGAGGGTCGGCCACTATTATTACCTCTAAGGACTAAGTAATACCATACACACGTGTGGTAGGATTCCATTTTTATAAAGTTCAGAAACAGCCACAACTAATCTGTGGAGTTACAGGTCAACACAGTGGTTGCCTCGGGGCGGGGAGCTAGGGGGTATTGGGAGAGGTCTGAGGGGGTTCTGGGGAGAAGGGATCTATTTCCTGAGTATGGGTGGCTGGACGCAGGTGTGTCCACTGGGAAATTCCATCTGCCTATACACATGTGTACACGTGGGTTGTGCGCGTTTCTATACGTATATATATTTCAGTAAACAAGGTGACTTAAAAAATAACCCATGTAAAGCACTTGGCCTAGTCCCCAGCAGGGACTAGTGATTATTATCGCCACCATCATCACTGTCACCACCTCCTCTGGGGCAAGGGCCGCAGGCCAGTGTGGCTGGTGTGGAGCTGTGGCTCCTCTCAGCGCCTCCCTGTTTCTACCTGCGAGCCCTCAGGGGGTCACTTTCCCCACCTGTGGACTCACTGTTAGAGATGAACTCACTCAGCAGGAGTCCCGAGTGACAGCCAGCACATCCCCCAAGGCCACTCCAGCCACCCGCCTCCTAGTCTGCTACTAAAACTGGAACTCTGGGATTTACACCTGGGGTTTCTACTCCCTTTCTCTGGTTCAAAGCACTGTCCTCAGACGATGTTACCTCGGTGTTCCTTATAGAAATGGCACATTCGAAGGAATGAAAGCTCCATGACTGGTCAGTGGCTTAGGAATGGGGCAGCCCTGAGGGCAGGGAAGGCATCTGCCTGCTTTTTTTGGCTCAGCCATCTAAGCACAAAGCCCTGCACGTAGATGCTTCCACTCCCTGGGGAATATTACGTGGCCATGTAAAAGGATGGCTGCAAGTACTGTGATCACCACGTGAGATGCTATCACACAATGTTAAATTTTGAAAGTGGGTTATGAAAGGAAATGCCTACAAGTGAAATTTAAGTTCCTGTCTGTTAAAACATCACTGTGTGTTAGATGTTTTCCTACCAGATGAATCCTGGAAGGCTGGGTGCCTGCTGGGTGGGAGTGACGTGTGCCCTGTCACAGCCCCTGAGGGTGGAGGAAAGCAGGCAGACACCTCACAGCGAGGGATCCTCTGCCTGGACCCTTGGGCAGCCCTATGCCTCCCGCCCCAGGAATGCATTTACTCAGTGATTTAACTTTCTCCAGGGCGGTCAGAGGTGTGCAGTCTGGGCTTTAGGAGAGGAAACAAGATGGGAGGAAAATATGCCGAGATGTGGCAGCAATGGACAGAAGTATGGGGTTGGGCAACTTGTTCCTTTCTGTTTTCAGTTTTCTGTAGTGTGGTTGTGTTTCTAATACAAGAGCATTAAAAAAAAATCTATATATATATAAGCCTAAGGGACAGAATGACCAAACGACCAACTGGCCAACTGGTTGCTATGATGTGCACTGACCACCAGGGGGCAGACACTCAATGCAGGAGCTGCCCCCCTCATGGACAGTGCGCTCCCACAGCTAACCTCCCGTGGTCCCACCCCCACCCCCAACCCCTCGTTGGCCCACCCCAAACAGCCTCAATTGCTGGCCAGGCCGAGGGACCCCACCAGTGCATGAATACATGCACCAGGCCTCTAGTAATAAATAAAGGAGTGCAGCCTTTTAGCTGACCTAGAAGCAAGGAGACTGTTCCAGGCCAGGCTCAGAACTGTGGGAGGGGCAGCAGGGAGGCCTGAGAATTGGGGAGGGTGGGGGCAGGGCGTAGGGGCAAGGGAGGCTGTCTCCTTGGAGACTGGGATGCTATAGGAAGGCCAAGTCAGGGGGTCATGGGAGAGGGGGAGGGAGCACTGGACAAGGAGGCCCGGGGTGAACCCAGCGCTGCAGACCGCGGCCTGTGGATCCTACACAAGTCCCTTCCCATCGGCGCCTCAGTCTCCCCCCCAAGCCCCTGGAGGAAGAGGAGGACAGATGAGAGGATCCTTGGAGCCCCTTTAGCTCAGGCTCCTGGGCTGGTGTGGGGGGCGGGCCTGGGTCTCCCTGCCCACATGGGCTTCCAGGGCTGCCTCACCTGCGCTTCCTGCGCATCCAGTCCTTGACTTCCAGGTCCGGGAGCCCCATCCACTGGCCTTGGCTCAGGGTCACCATGGAGCCTTCAATGGACTGTGTGGAAAAAAGGGTCCTTTGGTCCAGACCTCTGCTAGCCCCCAACCCACTTGGGCTGGAGGACATGGGGCCTGAGCTCACTGGGAAAGGGAAGTGGGAGAGGAGGAGGGGGGGAGGGGAAAAGCTGGGAAATGGAACAGTCCTAACCCTGACTTAGGGAGGGAGTCTCCCCAAGACTTCGGTAGATTCAGCCCAAATCTCCTCGCACCCTCCTGGTCCCACTTACATGCCAGGCTCCCCCAGGCAGGTTCCGGCCCAGGACCACGTGGGGGATGGCTCGCTCCTTCTGGAGCTTCCAGGTGAGGACGGACTCCGTGTTCCCCCCAAAGTCTGTGTCTGGGCGCAGAAGGGCGTCAAAGAGCAGGGCCACAGGGCTCTGGCACCGGCCTTCGAGGCCCTCAGACAGGTAATCCAGGTCCTGGAAGGGAGTGGCACGGGTCAGGGGCCACCCGGGGAAGGGCCGGCTCTGCATTCCCACCCTCCATCAGGGTGGCCGGGGGAGCTGGGGAATGCTGCCTCTCGAGGGCACGCTAAGGGGTCTGACGAGTCCTGCAGCTGCCCTTTGCCTGTGTCTCTCAGATGCACATGAGTAGGAACACGTTCTCTGCACATCATACTGAGGAGCTAGCGTCCTGTTGTGAGAAAGAGCTTTAAAAAATGCTGATCTACACCAAACGTCGGCTTACTTCCTCATCCACCTGGAGGATGGATGCTGCCTGAAGGGGGGGGGGGGAATGTCTGGCCTGCAGGAAGGCAAATGTGTGGCCTCCAGGAAGGCAAGGAGCCAGGAGGGGGCTCTGTAAGCCCCGCTGGGCAGGAGGCAGGAGAACTGGGAAGCCTGGGGCAGGTCTCTCAGCCGGCACTCCTGGCACTGGGGCTGGATCATGCGTTAGAGTGGGCGCTGCCCTGTGTGTTGTGGGATGTTTAACAGCATCCCTGGCCTCCAGCCTCTAAGCCAGGGGTAGCATCCCTCCAGCTGTGACAACTGGCATCGTCTACAGGTATTGCCCAGCGTCCACTGGGACACAAAATCGTCCCCAGTTTAGGCCCAGTGGTCCAGGGGCGGTGAGACAGCTGATGTGGCATTTGTAGGCCTCGAAGGATAGCCCTGGTTTCTCTTTCAGTTTCCACGGCTGATTTTGTGGCCTCTCATGTTCCGGGTTTGGGCTTGTGTCTAACAAATGCTTACTTTGGTGTTTGCCCTGGGAAAGCTGGGAGAGTTTCCCCAGAGGGGTGTGTGTGTCCCCCCCTCCCCGAGCTCTGGCCCACCTGGTCCAGGATGGAGACCCCCGGGGCCTCGGAGAGCTTCCTCTGCAGCAGGGGATGTGGGTGGACGGCATCGGGCTTCACGTAGGGGGTGTAGCCGGAGAGCAGGTAGGACAAGCAGATGCCGGAGGGACCATTGCCTGGGGAGAGAGGGATGGAAGGTCACTGCTGCCTCGGGCTTTCATCTTGATCTGCCTTGTTCACTGAATTACTCTTCATTCATAAAAATAACACATTTATTAAGCCCTTAGCATGTGCCAGGCACCGTGCACACTGACAGTAACAGTAATAGCAATTGTTGAGAGCCTACTAGGTGCCGATAGTAGTCCTGTTAGGAGCAGTGCTACTTAAGCAACAATAAAGTTGTAATAGCCGCTGACATTTATTCAGTGCTTACTGTGTGCCAAGCTTTGTGATAAGGAATTTTAATAATAAAATAATGATAAACTGACAGATGCTGCTGCTGTACCAAGTCCCTGAAGTGCCTGCATTATTCCACTGAGCTCTCCCAATGACTTCGGCGAGGTACATGCTACTCTTTTCCTCCTTTTATACTGAAGGAAGCTGGGGCCCAGAGATGTTAATTAACTTGCCTGTGGCCACACAGCAACACCACCCAGAGTCTGAGATAACTAAGAACTAGTTCTGTCTGGTTGGTCAGAAGACAAGTGAGATATTATAGTGCTGACTGCTGCATGTTCAGGGCTTGGGGGGTGAGCCTCAGGGGCCTTGGGTGCTCAGGAGGGGAGCTAAGCCACCAGTGGGCCTCCTGCCCCCAAGTCTGAATGAATCTCACAGCTTATCTATGGAATTTCTTGGGCAATTACCTCAAGACATCGCTTCTATTCTTATCTTCCCCTCTTTCTTTATCTTGCACTATGCAGAATAGTGCCCAGATGTAGAACACTATGAAAGGACAAACCGCATAGAATTGCTGATGCTCAACTGCTTTGACTTACAAAAAGGAACACATTTCATGGAGTTCAACCTGACGTTTGCATGGCGGAGGGGCCACCTGTCCTCCGTGTTTGCAGACCTGAGGACAGGACTACACGCTTCGGCTGTGCACCCCCTCACTCAGCACCCAGCCTGGTGCCAGGTATGGGAGAGCACAGGACAACACAGACTGAGGACCAAGCCCCACCCCTCGCTGCCCTTGCCTTGCAGGGTCTTAGGAGGATCACATGGAATGATACTGCATAAGTTGTAAGCACAGCCCAGCCGGCGTGGCTCAGCGGTTGAGCGTCGACCTGTGAACCAGGAGATCATAGTTCAATTCCCCGTCAGGGCATATGCTTAGGTTGTGGGCTCAGTCCCCAGTGTGGGGCATGCAGGAGGCAGCTGATCAATGATTCTCTCTCATTGTTGATGTATCTCTCTCCCTTTCCCTTTCCCTTTCTCTCTGAAATCAATAGAAATACACTAACAAAAAAAAAGAAAAGAAGAAGACCAAGTCCTTGTTTGTTTTTTGTTTTTTGTTTTTTTTAAAATTGTAAGCATAGCACTGGGCACAGAGTGAATGCTAAGTGGCCAATTTTAAAGAAACAAAAAATGAATGAATAAATAAGTAAATAAAGGCCTGGGCTGGCCCTGCCTGGCTCCTGACGGCTGATACTGGAGGCCCCTGGAAAGCTCAGGGCAGCCCCTCCCCTGTCCAGGGCAACACTCACCGATAATGATGACCTTGAGGGGCTCTGAGCTGCTGGCACCCAGGTGGTCCTTCCTCCAGTTGCTCATGGCTGCAGCTGATGGGGGGCTTGGCGCTGGCAGCTGACCTGGAGGCACAGGGAAGGAGGGGCCATTGGGTGAGCGTTGGGTGTCATGTGGACCCTTCCCACCTGTAGTATAGGGTGTCCTCCTGTGGCCCTCAGGGTCGGGTCCAAGTCCTCCCAGAGGATATAAAATTGCCAGCCTCTCTCCCTTTTTGCTCAATCACACCTGCTCCATTCCAGCCAGGCCCTTTCCCCTCCCCCAATTCTTCAGGGTCACCTCTGCCTCTCTGAGCCTCAGTCCACTCCCCCATCTCACCAATGGGGCAGTAACAATACCCGAAGCCTATTATTCACCTTCCATGAGGCCCCCTCTGCCCAGCCTGAGGGCCAGCAGCGCACAGCACTTCCGTGCCGGCCATAGCGCCAGCCTGCAATCCAGCTACAGGTCTTGGGTGTAGGCTGGTGGACTTTGGAGCCATCACCTGGCCCTAGCAAGGCACTTCCTAGCTGGTGACCATGGCCCATTTCTGGACTTCCCTGGGTCTGTTTCCTCATCTATAAAATGGGCTGTTGGGGACACAGTGAGGTCATGTATGTGAAAAAATCTGCCACTAGGGAAAGACCTGAGCTCATTGCCGGCCCTAGGGGCTGGGCCTGGAGGTAGGGGAACTTTGGAAGCCTAGAGTAATTTGGTTTGGGGAAAATGCCTATAAACCTGAACATTTCTGGAGCATCAGCGCCCCCTGCGGGCCACAGACCAAAATCACTCAATGGCACCCAAACCCAGTTCTTAGGGCTGTAGGGGCTGGAGAGTCCAGATCCACTTCACATCCCCCAACCCCTCTAACAGGGCCCCGCCTTGCCCACTGTCCAGCAGCCCTGCCGTCCTGAGGGCCACAGGCAACATCCAGGTGAGTGTGTGAGGAATGGGTGGGCGTTTGGCACTTGCTATCTACTGGGTATTTAGCAGACTTTTTCTCAAGTCCTCCTCACACACCGGATGCAGAAAGTACTGTCAAGGCTACCATCCCGTGTAACAGGTGTGCAAACAAGGGCGTAGAGAGGCCGCACAAGTTTCTCAGTGTCTTTCAGCAGCGTTTTCAACCAGGGCTAACTGTGCCCAGGCTTTGCCTGTGACCATGCCTGTCCCCAGGTATGACCCAGGGCTCCTCGCCTCAGCTCGGGCCTCGGGCCGGGGACAACCACCCTCTCCTGTCGGGGTGAGCCTCCCGTCCCCCAGCATCTCCCTGGGGAGACAAAAGGTAGCACCCAGCTGACACTGGGGTGCATGGTCTCCATGCCTGGTTCCCTGTGTGCCCGAGGAGAGGATTTGAGGCGCATCACTGCCACTCATAACAACAGGCTACCATTCCTGTACGTCTATGGAGTGGCTTGGTGCCAAGTATGTTCTAAATACTGTGTCCATTAATTAATTTAATCCTTATTTAACTGGGCTGTTATAAGTACTCTTACAATCACTCCCATATTACAGATGGGGAAACTGAGGCCCAGCAAGCTTCTTACAGCCTGTACGGTGTGCCAGGAGTTCTGCCCTGGCTTGCACGGGCCCAGCTGGCTGGAGCCCAGGCCACCTCTTTGCAGAGTGCAGTGTGACAGGGTGTGGCAGCTCCTGCCAGAGGCCCTTCCCCGCCTGAAAGTGTAGCATGCGCGCCCGTCCCTGCTCGCCCTACTGCTCTGTCCCTGCGCTGGTGCTGGGGAGGGACCAGGGGGCTGAGTTCCCAGCTGGGTGGGCAGGTTTCTCAGTAACCACCGTGGCCCTGGAGAACAGGGCGGTAGCTCCCAGAGCTCTCCTCTCACTCTCCTGTGCCTTCAAACAGCCCTGGGCACCGCCCCTGGTCGTCACTGTCCCCGGGAGTAACAGCAAAGCGGACACCTGTGTCCTTGCCAAATGCTTTAGCTCCTTCAAGCCTCACAGTAACTGCTTTGCAGACGAGAAAACTGAGGCTTGGGGAGGTGAGGCTATGCCCCTGAGGTCCCAGAGCCTGTGGGTGACGGAGCCTGTGGGTGACGGAGCTCGAGTTTGATCCCTAAGGGCTGAGGCCACCTAGACACCCCATGTCCCCCCAAATGAGGATTCGAACCTGCTCCGAGCCCCCTGGCACGCCCACGCAGGCCACCGCTCACCTCCTTTGTCTCTGAATCCTCCCAGCACCAGTGAGGAGCTGACGACCCCTATCACCCTCACAGGAGGCGCAGGGGCCCCATTACCCCCAGGGCTTTGGACTCCAACTCCAGTGCTCACTCCCAGAAGCTTCTGGATGTCCTGCACTTGAGGTCACCGCCCAGGGCCGACCAGAAGGGTCATTTCCTGTGCAGCGACACGGCCGTCCCGGAGACCTGAGCAGCGTCCAGTTCCCATAACCTCGGAGGAAGGCACCGCCAACGCACAGCAGCACAGCTGCCAGTTTTCCTGTTTCCACTCTTTTCACACTTCTTAGCGTGTGGAGCCAGGCAGGCAGCGTTTAATGTTAACTTTTTGTTTCAGCCCCTCTGGTTGAAGGGGGCAGGTGTCA
Organism: Myotis brandtii; assembly: GCF_000412655.1. Taxonomy (NCBI): domain Eukaryota; kingdom Metazoa; phylum Chordata; class Mammalia; order Chiroptera; family Vespertilionidae; genus Myotis; species Myotis brandtii. The sequence continues at coordinate 8,214,347 of NW_005356042.1, forward strand.
TCTAAAAAAAGTTCACATTGCCCTGGCCGGTTTGGCTCAGTGGATACAGTGTCGGCCTACAGACCAAAGGGTCCCGGGTTCGATTCTGGTCAAGGGCACGTGCCCAGGTTGCAGGCTCCTTCCCGGCCTGGGCCCTGGTTGGGGCTCATGCAGGAGGCAACCAATTGATGTGTTTCTCTCACATCGATGTTTCTCCCTGTCTTTCCCTCTCTCTCTTCCACTCTCCCTTAAAATCAATGGGAAAATATCCTCGGGTGAGGAGTAACAAAAAAATAAATAAATGAACATGTAAAAAGTTAACATTAAAAACGGATTCAAAATCACCAAAGCAGAGAAGCGTAAACCAAGTGGAAATCAATGCCCTTTCAGAGTGTTTCCCGTAGGCTCGCAGCCCCGTCCTTCCCAGTCACTGACTTCAAGCGGCTCCGAGTCCCTGGGACGCCTGCGTGGCTGCGTGGATTGAGCGCTGCCTCTGGTGGCCTGGAGCTCCCGACACCTGGACCCACAGCAACCTCTCCAGATGGGTTTTTTAACCAGAGGGAGGCGCGGAGGTCAGGAGGAAGGAGGTGGCTTGCCTAGGCCGCCCAGGGGTGTCTGAGACAGGCCCACACGCACAAATCCAGCCCCTGGATACCTGTCAGTGCCACCAAGGAGGTGACATGAGCTGTGGGCGGGGAGGATGAAGAGGCGCTCTGTCGCCGAGCCTCTCCCACCTGGAGCCCCGAGAGCTCTGAGGTCCCCAGGCTTCCTGATCTCAGCCCCTCCCTCCCCATCCCTGAGAAGCCAAGGCCCTGGGGCCCAGGGCCGTGCTCGGGCACCGGGGGTGAGGTGGGGGGGGGTGCTGCCCCACTTGAACAGGAGAGGCGGGACCCCAGGGGAAGCACCCAGTCTGGCTTCAAGACCCAGTGGCCTCAAGACACTGGGCAGCATGCCTGGAGTTAGCCACACCCCCCTCTCTCTCCTGCCAAGAGCAGCATCACATGGGCAGGGTGAGCTCTGACTGTGGGCAGCGGGGCAGTTGTCCTGCTGAGGTTGCCAGGCACCTGGAGGTGGGCATGACCAGGAGGAGGAAACTGGCGGTGGGGGGAGAAGCATGCCGGCTGGGAAGCCAGGGTGGGCCTCCTCTCAGGACCACCTGGGAGCTCCCTTGCCTGGCTCCAGGGCCCTGCTGGCCACCCCTGCCCAGGACAACTACCATGTCCCACCCCCATGCCTTGCCCAGCCCACTCACCTGACCTACAGGGGACCAGGGAGACTGATGAGCCTGGTCTGGTCCTGGTCTGGTCGGACACTAGGAGAGCTCGCGAGGGAAGACGCTCATTACCCTTTAGGGATCCGAGAGGCTGTGAAAGGCCAGGGCAAGCCAGGGTATTTCAAGAGGCGGGTGGTGGGCGGGGCCAGGAAAATCACTTTCATAAGCGTGAGTCAGCAGGGGCCCCTGGATGAATGAACTTGGCAGTCATCCTGCCTGCCCCAGGGCCAGCCTTAAAGGGGTCCCCCCACAGGGCTGTCTGTGTGGCAGAGGGACTTGGGGTGACCAGGCTGCCCCCCACCCCACTCCACCCTGGGGGCTCAGTGAGTGAATGGAGGAACCAGGGACGCTGAATGAGCCAACCTGCAGTTCCCTTAGGGAGCAGGAGACGATCTGCACCTTTAAGTGGAGAAAGACTTCCCTTCCTTCACTCCCCCTGGCTCCATGGTGTCTCCACTCTGCCCCCCATCCTCCCAAAACACCCTCTGGCACCAAGCTGCCCAGCTGAGAACCGTCTCTGCCACTTCCTGGTCAAGCTGCCTCAGTTTCCTCATCTGAAAAATGGGGTCAAGTAACAGAGTGTTCCAGTTGGGGTGGGGGTGGCATTTAAATGACCTCATCCTGGGTTACCCTGCCTAAAACATGAAGCCTGCTCCCTGGTTCTTATTTTTTTCCTTAGCGCGTAGCAGTGCACACCTCCCATTTTGCTGATTCTTACTTATTTTATTGTCTCGCTCCCCAAACCAGGATGTGGTTCTGTGTGGGTAGGGAAGTGTAAGTGTCTGTTTATCCCATGTCTCCAATAGTGCTCAGCACACAGTAGGCGCTCCAGAGGAAGGAAGGGATGGAGTTGGGACGGGATTTGGCCCATGGACCTCAGTGTGTGGATTAGCTGTTATTTTCTTGTCCATGTGATTGTCCCCCATGTGACTCTCTCTCATCGGGGGACTTCCCTGCCAGCCCTGCCAGGGATGGGCGTGGTGGCAAGTGGGGCACTAACTTGCATGTGAAACTTAAGGGGTGCCCAAAGCACTGAGAGATCAAGAAAATGTCTTAATGCAATTTTTTAAAAAAATCAAAATTAATGCAAAAAATCTAGGGTAAACAAAATACTAAAATTTCGAATGAAGACAGGGTCTGTGCCAGGGCTGTGCTGAGCCACAGGGAGGCCTGATGCAAAGAATCAGAACACTGCTGGCTGTCTTTGTTTAGATTCAGAGCGGTTCTCAACCTGGGGGTCGCGACCCCTTTGGAGGTCAAACGACCCTTTCACAGGGGTCGCCTAAATACATCCTGCATATCAGATATTTACATTACGATTCATAACAGTAGCAACATTATAGTTATGAAGTAGCAATGAAAATAATTTTATGGTTGGGGGTCACCACAACATGAGGAACTGTATTAAAGGGTTGCGGCATTAGGAAGGTTGAGAACCACTGGTTTAGAACTTTGCCGTTTTACTCACCCTGCATTTCGCATTATTTTTTCTTTTAAAAATATTGCATGAACGCACTGTGTGCCTTGATTTTTGGAGTGCTGTGTGCCCCTGGCAGTTTGTGCCGGAGGTGATCTCTCTCCCAGTCCTGGCACCAGGTCTGACTGCAGGGCTCCTTTCAGGGACAGAGGGTGGGGCACCTCAGAGAATGAGAGACCTGCTGGGACCTGCAAAGAGAGAGGGAGTGAGGGAGAGAGAGAGAGAGAGCGAAGGGGAGTGCTGGCACAGGGAGGGGCTGGTGAGCACCCAGGTGAGGAGGGTCCTGGGTTTAGGGAGGAGGTCAGGCACAGTTGGGTTCATGGCCAAGGGTCCCAGGGGCTGGGGAGATGGGTAGGGAGGTGGGCAGCACAGGGCCAGCCCTGCCCTAGGCCCCACTCTTCTGCCTGCCGGTCCCCTGGGTGCTCCTGGGAATATGCCGTGTGTCAGGACTCACCCTCAGAAGGGCCCAGCACTTGGTTTAATGCTCTGTTGTCATCACCTTAAAATCCTTAAGAATTTTTGAACAAGCAATCCCACGTTTTCATTTTGCTCTGTGCCCCACAAATGGCATGACTGGTCCAGGCTGGGCATCAGTGACCCCTGGGGTCATGTAGCATGTAGAGTGGGGTAGAGGAAGCCACTGCTCCAGGCCTCAGCACTGCTGCAGGTGTGCTGTGTGACCTTGGGCTGGTGGCCTACCTCTCTGGGTCTCTGTTCCAACCATGGCCTTGTTACCAACACTCTTTGACACTCTGAACCCGCACCCAACACACGGACCAGGGTTAGTGGGGGTCTGACCACACAGAGAGCCTGTGAGGGCCAGGAGTACAGTTCCGGGTCTGACCACACGGGGAGCCCGTGAGGGCCAGGAGTGCAGTTCCGGGTCTGACCACACGGGGAGCCTGTGAGGGCCAGTTCCTAGTCTGACCACACGGGGAGCCCGTGAGGGCCAGGAGTGCAGTTCCGGGTCTGACCACACGGGGAGCCTGTGAGGGCCAGTTCCTAGTCTGACCACACGGGGAGCCCGTGAGGGCCAGGAGTGCAGTTCCGGGTCTGACCACACGGGGAGCCCGTGAGGGCCAGGAGTGCAGCGTGGGGACCTACCTCTTGCACAGTCTGCATCTTTCCCCAGCAGCCATGTCGCTGGCTTCACTTCTCCATCCCAGGACTCTGGTTTGCAACTTCCCAGTGCTTTGGATGTGTAAACTGAGGCAAAGAGAGATATCCCAGAGTCAGAGACTTCCATCGGAGGGCGAGGCTGGGCTTGGGGAAGCCTGGGGATGGAGGTCCAGAGGGGAACCCAGGAAGGAGGTGGCTCCTGGGACCCTCATCTCCTGGGTCTGGCGGGTATTTCCTCCCTGACCTGCCCGCCACCCCCACCGGCCTTGACCCATCTTCTGGATTTTGAAAATTTGCTGATATGGAGAATCGTGGGCGAAATGTGGACTTTATTCCCTGTCACAGGTTCACTGGCCAGGAGATTATCAGAAATAGAATGTGTTGAACTGCTTCCAGGAAATCTCAACTAAGACAAAGACAGATCATGTCACAGGCAGACAAAGAGGTGATGGTTAAAGAGGGGGAACAGAGAGGGAAGGAGCAAGATGCAGGCTGACTTTGAGGGAACCTGTGCTCTTGGATTCCACTGGGCACCCCAGTTCCTCTAGACCAGTCTTGTCCCCATTCTCCACCACGAGTTCGAGTGGCTATTAAGCACCTAACGTGTGAGCCTCTGAATTCAGATGTGATGAAAGTAGGGCAGCAGATGCACGGAATAAAATACAGGGACCCAGGCGACTTGGAATTTCAGATAAACAAGAAATAAACTTTTGGAGCCCTGCCAGCATGGCTCAGTGTTTGAGCGTCCACCTCTGACCAGGAGGTCACGGCTTGATTCCGAGGTCAGGGCACATGCCCAGGTTGCTGGTTCAGGAGGCAGCCAATCAACGAGTCTCTCTCATTATTGATGCTTCTATCTATCTCTCCCTCTCCCTTCCTCTCTGAAATCAATAAAAAAATATTTTTAAAAAAGAAATAACCTTTTGGTATAAATATGTCCCATGCAATATTTGGGATATGTGCATATTAAAATTTTTTTCATTATTTATCTGAAATTCCAAGTTACCTGTGCAGCCTGTATTTTCTTTGGCAAATCTAGCTGCATTAAACACACACTAGATTTCAAAGAGTTAGGACAAATTAAAAGAAGAGGAAGGTAAAAATGCTGGCTGCTTATGCAAATTGGGACATTCCCAGGGTTAGCACTGAACCTCCCCCCACCACCCCCACCATGTTCCAGGAACCCCTTCAGTCCTGAGCAACCAGGACGGTTGGTCGCAGGGAAGCATTGCAAGGGGCTGGCAGCGTGACTTGGGAGAGATGCTTCCCTTCTGAGCCTCAGTTTCCCCATCTGTGCACTGGTATTGCCAGTGTGGGGCTTGCAAGGTGGTGACAGCTGGTCAATGCAGCTGAGGGAAGGGACCTGGCACGTGGTGGGGGGGGACTCAGACTCAGCAGTCTGTCCCATTTGGCATGGCAGCCCCGCCCCCTCCAGGCCTCCTGCAGGTGCTCTGGAGCTGGGGGCCCAGCGGGAGAAGGTAGGGTAGCCTCAGGGTGCTTCTCTGGGGTCCTCTGCCCCATATCAAAACCACCATTCCTCTCTCCCTCAGACCTTCCAGAAGCATCCAAAGGAACCACACCAGGCCCCTCCTCCCTCCTGTCCTCCTTGTCTCTTCTCCCTTATGGTGGCTCCCACAGTGCGGCCGCTTGCTGGGCACCTCCAGGAGCTGGCACTGTGGACAGATGTTTCCTTCCACACAGCTGAGGCTCAGCAGCCAGCCTTGAACCTGAGGCCACACAGCAAGGGCAGCAGAGCTGGGGCTCAAACCCAGGGCCACTCCTGAGAGTCCGGAATCCCCCAGAAGAAAGGCAGACGACGAACTAACAAGAACAAAGCTCCTTCCTGTCTCAGGGGCAAAGGCACGGCCCAGGGACCCTCCTGAAAGGCTCGCCCATCCCCACGGCCACCCCTTTACCACATGCCCGCACCCCAAGGCGTTTCAGGGACCCATACGCCTGGTCTGTACCCCAGTCAAGGAGGAAGGCAGGGTGTTATTATCCTCTCATCTACAAGCGAGGAAACGGAGGCCCTGAGCGTGCAACATGTGGCCTCAAGTCACGTTACGGCGCTGACCTGGGACGTGGCCAGGTTGTGCACAGCTCCCTGGCACAGCGAGACCAGGCCCCTCCGGGGCACGCCAGGAGAACTAATATTTGCCGGTGCCTCGCCGTTTACAGAGCCTTGTTATTCACCTTCACTCATTGATCCTCCCGACGACCGGAAAGGTGGGCAAATATTTTCAACAACAACTTTAGTTTGCAGATGAAGAAACCGGAGAGGCTTGCCCAAGGCTAGGCAATGAAGTGGAGCAGCAGCCCTAGTGGGTTTGGCTCAGTGGATAGAGCATCGGCCCACAGACTGAAGAGGCCCGGGTTTGATTCCAGTCAAGGGTACGGACCTCAGTTGCAGGCTCGATCACTGGCCCAGGTCAGGGCGCATGCAGGAGGCAACCAATCGATGTGTCTCTGTTACATCAATGTTTATCTCTCTGTGTCTCTCCTTCCGCTCTCTAAAAGTCAATGGAAAAATATCCTCAGTTGAGGATTTAAAAAAATAAATAAATAAATAAAGTAGGGCAGGTGTGAGCTGCCAGGGTTCGACATGGATGTTTGACTCGGGGAGTCACCGTAGATCCCTGGGAGACAGTGTCAATGCTGGGGAGGGCTGTGCCCTGCCTCCACCCCTCATGGAGACCAGGGAGGTCGGGAGCTAGAGAGGGAGTGTGGGGCAGGCCCCGGGAGGAGCAGCTGCACAGGGGTGAATTTGGGGGGGGGGGCTCCAGCCACATTCTGTTTCTGGATTCCCTCATTTTTTCCTTAAAAACCAAGGGGAACGCTTTGGCTGAGAGTGAATGTGCTTGTCCCACAGTCAGGGTGGACAGAAGTCCAGCCCAGGAGTCAGACAAACTGGGATTCTGGCTCCATCACCTTCAGTTGTGTGACTCTGGGCAAGTGACTTAACCTCTCTGAGCTTCCATTTTCTTGTATAGGAGATATGGATAATGAGATACGGCTGCACATCAGAATCACTTGGTGGTGGTGGTGGTGCGGGGAGGGGGTTGAGGGAATTTGAAGATACATTAATGCCCAGGCCCCAATCCCAGGGATTCTGACCTCACTGGGCTGGGGTGCGGGTGGACATGGGGAGTTTCACTGGCGATTCCCACGCGCAGCGGGGCGGTGCCTCTGACCCTGTGGCTGTTGGAGGAGGAGCTGAAATACAGTGTGGAAACCATGTGAAGTCTTGTCTTGGGAAGAGCCAGGCTATGGGGCCGGCAGGGGTCAGCTGGTGACCCTGATGGGGGCCTTATGAAAAGCCCAAAGAACCATCAGCTCCACCAACAGGGGGAACCTCGACGTCATCTTGCTCATTTACTGCGACTCGGTTTCCCTGACTCAGCTCGATAACCTCTGCAACTTCCGTGTCCGACTCCCGAGAACCGTTCAGTCACCGTGGTGAATGCTCGGACAGGACTGTACTGTGGCCTTTGGAAGCGGGTGGCAAGGTGGCAACTCTTTATGACAGAGGTGAGGGCAGCAGACTACGAAATTATGGGGCTGCCGTGCTCGATGTGTGGGCCCGTGGGCAGGCACTGGAAAGGAATCAGGAAAAGAAGAAAAGGAAGCTACAATGATGGCCGGGGCCCAGGAATCTTACATGGATTTAAAAAATTCTAACTCTCCAAAAATTCATCTGGAATAAAAAAAGACCCCGAATAGCTGCAGCGATCCTGAGAAAGAACAAAGTAGGTGGGATCTCAATGCCAGATATCAAGCTGTATTACAAAGCCACTGTTCTCAAAACTGCCTGGTACTGGCACAAGAACAGACATATAGATCAGTGGAATAGAATAGAGAGCCCAGAAATCAGCCCGAACCAATATGCTCAACTAATATTTGACAAAGGAGGCAAGAACATACAATGGAGCCAAGATAGTCTCTTCAATAAATGGTGTTGGGAAAATTGGACAGATATATGCAAGAAAATGAAACTAGACCACCAACTTACACCATACACAAGAATAAACTCAAAATGGATAAAGGACTTAAATGTACGACAGGAAACCATAAAAATTCTAGAAGAATCCAAAGGCAACAAAATCTCAGACATATGCCAAAGCAATTTCTTCACTGATACAGCTCCTAGGGCAGTTGAAACTAAAGAGAAAATGAACAAATGGGACTACATCAAAATAAAAAGCTTCTGTACAGCAAAAGAAACCATCAACAAAACAACAAGAAAACCCACTGCGTGGGAAAACATATTTGCCAACGTCATATCTGATAAGGGCCTAATCTCCAAAATTTATAGGGAACTCATACAACTTAACAAAAAGAAGATAAACAATCCAATCAAAAAATGGGCAAAGGATCTAAATAGACACCTTTCAAAAGAGGACATTAAAAAATTCTAATTTCCATTATCTTTGTATAAACAATAATGATCATAAGTAAGAACAGTTTGGGACAAGGATTTCCTGTGTTCTATTTGGTTCACTGATGTATCGCAATGCCTAGCTTGGTGCCTGGGACACAGTAGTGGCTCAGTAATTTGAATGAATGAATCACTCTTGTTGCTTTCCCTTAGAACATTTTTGACCAGAATGGCCCCTCCTGGCTCTATATCGTATGCATATGGGTTGGCAGGCCTTCCATACACTTAAATCTTTGACAACAATTTTGAATTGGTCAAGGTTGAAGACAGAGCCCTTTCCTGGCCCTGGGAGTCCTGCAAGGGCTGGTCCCAGGCCCCTCAGCACTCGGAGAGGGGGGTTGGCAGCATGAGGAGGCTGCAGACTCTGGACTGTCAGGGCGTGACTGACCAGCCCCTGCTCTCAGGCCTTCGAAGGGGTATGTGGTCCATTCTACTCCACGTTCATTGCCATCAACAGAGAGGCCAGGAGCAGCACTGGGACTGCTGACCTAGTTTCTCTCTGGCATCGTGACTGTTGCCCTTTGGCCCTGGGAGGCGGGGCATCATATTTTTATTTGCCATTATTCTGCTAAAAAAAAAAAAAAAGCCCTATTTGCCTCTGTTATCCAGTTTCACAAACCTTCAGGCCTTGACTTTTCGGGCAGGTGGGGTCAGGGCCCCGGCGAGCTAATTTAGTGGCAGGTGAATTAGACCTTTTCCCAGCGACAACACAGACCAGCCCCGTGCGGAAGAGCAGCTGTGCCAGCAGGGAGTCCACGTGGGCACAGGGTTCTAAGCCCTGCCCTTTCTACTGAGGCCCTACTGCCTCCAGAGTCTCTTACCAACTCGTGAATGGCAAAGTAGGCCCTGAACTCCCTGCTGGGCCACCTGCTGGGGTGCCCGCTGCCCTTAGTCTGACCTGGAGGCCTCTCCCATCAGCCCTTCCTGGGCCTCCTCCAGGTCCCCAGCACACGATGCCATCCTCACAGCCTCCCCTTGCTCTGCCTTGCTTCCCTCTGGTTCTGGGCAGACCTTTCTAGGTCCATCTTGGATTTTCTGCTGTTCAACGTGAGGGTACCTGGAGCTTGCATTTCCTGAGACCTACTGTGTGCTGGGCTCCTACTAAGCACTTTACAAGCATGTTTGTGGTTAACCAATAGGGCCCCTGTCCCTGTGGACAAGCCAAGAAGTGCTTGACACCCAAGTGTCCTGAGTTAGAGTGAAGCCATGGAGAAAGTGGGGGTGCTGGGGCCACGGAAGCCCTGCTGGAGGGGTGGCACTTCGGTGAAGCGGGTGTGGGCCCTGGAGAGTGGGGGGCGGGGGGGAGAGACGAGGGAGGCAGGGCAGATGTTCATGTGCAGAAGCCCAGGCTGGAAGGGAAGAGAGGAGAGGCCGGGATGACGCTGAGAGGATGGTGCCCTCCCCACAGCCTGTTCAGCGCTCACACCCCACCTTCGAGGAAGCGTCCTGCTCCGCTGGAGCCCAGCAGTGCTAAGGGCTGCGCTTTTACAAGCGTGACTTCCCCCTTTTGGTTTTGACTCTGGAGTCGCCTGGACCACAGGCAGACCCCGTGAGGACCTTGCAAATCAGCTTAGAGGCCCCACTGGCTCGGGGCCAAGGGGACAGGGCGGGCAGCCCGGGAGGGAGGGCGGCCTGGGCGGCGGCAGAGAGCGGCGAGCCGAAGAAAAGAGAGTCTGGAATAAAAAGGAGAATCACGAAAGCTATGACTTACAGCATCCTAAGCAAATGCCAGGCCTGTGCTCAGCGCTTTGTGTAAATCAATCTTCACATCACTCTCAGGCAGGGAGTATTTTTTTAAGTATATTTTTTTATTTATTTCAGAGAGGAAGGGAGAGGGAGAGAGTGAGATAGAAACATCAGTGAGAGAGAATCACTGATGAACTGCCTCCTGCACGCCCCACACTGGGGATCGAGCCTGTAACCCAGGCATGTGCCTTGACCTGGAATTGAACCGTGACCTCCTGGTTCATAGGTTGATGCTTAACCACTGAACCATGCCTGCTGGGCGGCAGGTAGTGTTATTAGCACGTTTACAGATGAGCAAATGAAGGGACAGCAAGGGGCCGAGCTAGGCAGTGCGTTGGCAGCACCTTCTGCAGCTTATTTTCCCGATTTTGCCCAATTCCTTTCCTGGAGGAGAGAGAGCTTTTTTTTTTTTTTTCTTATCCTCACCCGATGATATTTTCCACTGATTTTTAGAGAGTGGAAGGAAGCAGGAGAGAAAGAGAAACATCCCTGCATGCGCCCCCATCACAGCCAGGGATGGAGCCTGCAACTGAGGTACATGCCTTTGACCAAAATTGATCCCGGGACCCTTCAGTCCGTGGGCCAGCACTCTATCCACTGAGCCACACCGGCTAGGGCGAGACAGAGCCTTTTTGTGAGTGGCTTTGGTTTCTGAGGAAATGGGGCCTAGTTGGTCTTCCTCGACACTACTGAGCTGAGACCAAACTGAACAGGGCCGGCTTCTGGTTGGTCGTCATCATCATCTTCACCACCATTATCTCCATCAGCGGCATCACTGGATAGGAGGGTAACAGACTATTCCTGATCTCCAAGTTTTCTGTATTTACACGTTTTCTGTCATAGGTTTTTAGAGAAGGGCGGTCCGGTGCTGGCACTGTGCTGCTGTGGTGAGTGCTGGGCAAGGAGGTGGCTAAATAGACAAGAGCCCGCCTTGCTCACTGGGCTGCACCCAGCAGGACCTGACAGGCCCTGGGGCCCTTGGGCTGACTTCTCTCCGACATGCTGGGCAGCCTGCCAGCTGACCCCCATTGCCTGCCCTCTGCAGCGCTGGGGTGCTGCCAGCGGGCGCAGTCAGGTCCGGGCAGGGCCTGGGAGGCTCTGCATGTTTGGGGCATGGGTGGAGGTGGAGGTGGAGGGGCAGCCTGGCTGTCTGGGTGTGCAGAGAAGAGTTGCAGACATGTCTGCTGCACGGGCAGGGCTCCCCAGCCATCCCCATCTCAAGACAATTCCTGCACTACCGGCCTGAATGGTGGAATCTGAGGCCTCACCATCCGGACCTGGCTCCGCCCCCTCACAAGTCCGCGCAAGGATAGGCTTGTCCACCTCTAGCCATCAAGGGTTCCAAACCTGACTCCAGGCTACGTGGCTCTCTTCTGCCTTTGGGCAGCTCTACCCTCTACCCTCCACGTGCTCAGGGTGGGCAGTCCCTGTCTCCTCAGCCAGCGGGCAGGCTCAGACCTCCCCTGCTCCTGTGCCCTCCTCATCGGGGACCTCTGTGGCCTGCTCGGAGCCTAGACATTTGCAGAATCGTCAGGCACAGAATCCTGGGCACAAGGTCGTCTGCGCTGGGAGCCCGAGGCCCCATTTCCCAGGTGGAGAAGCTGAGGTCCAGCGAGGGAAGTGGTTCATCTCCAGGGTCACACATGGGAACCTGCCTTGGAGTTCAGCCCCTGCTGCTGCCCCTCAAATGGCTGTGTTCTGGGGGAGGGGCTCAAAGGTCCCTGCTTCAGTGTCTCACTGAGCAGAATTTATGCATCGGGTGCTGTGCTAGCAGGGGGACATATGGCAGTGGAGAAAAAGGCACAGGTCTTTCCCTGAAGGGGATGATGCGAGGGAGATGAACAAGCATGTGGATGACGTACTGTCACTAACTGACCAGCCTGGTCACACTGGGAAAAGCCGTCCCGAGAGAGACAGTGGGCGGGGCATGGAGGTGGGTAAAGGTTGACTCCATGGGCCAAGTCCCTGGCATTGGTGGGAGTCTCTGGAAATGGAAAGGGCAATGGCCTGAGCACAGGCATCAGCTGAGGCTGGCAAGGCTGACCACAGCCAATCACCGAGGACTTGGGGGCTGAGGAAGGAGTTTGGTCTTTCTCCCAAGAGCAAAGGGATGACTCTAGAGGAGGATGATGGGATCAGACCTTCATCTTGAAAGGATGGTGGGGTGGATTAGGGCAAGTGTGGGTCAGGGGCTGTGGCAGCTGTCCCAGGAGAGTATCAAGGCCACGGCCACTTCCTGTCCCTAGGAAGACACTCCATTTGGGACAGGCCAGGTTCCAGGGTACTGTGTGTGCATGCGTAAGTGTGTGCATTGGGGTGTGCGAGGGGCAGACAGGGAGTGGAGTTTGCTGTGGGGATAAAGGTCCAGGGTGCGTGGGTGTGGTCACTCCTCCTTCCCAAAGAGAGATGCCCAGGGCTCTCTGCCCTGAGTCCGGTGGCCCGTCCTGGGCGGGGCAGCCACCCTGGGCTCCCTCTTCCTCCTTCTGGAACTGGTGTGTGTGGCTTTGGGAGCAGAAAGGCCTGAGTCTCTGGCTGGGGTGACACGGGCCAAGCTCCTGAAGCCCAGCCCAGGCCTACCAGCCTGCAGGAAGCTGTGGCCGCATTGTCCCTTCATCCCCTGTGCTGGCACCTCCTGGGGGACCTCATGGGGAGGAGAGGAGCCTGGGTCCTGGTAGGAATGGTCCTTGTGGGTCTCCTCCCTTGAATCCACCATAACTGTACCCTGGACTTCCCCACTGTCCCCAGCAATGGCGGGACTGCCCGTGTGTGTCTAGGAGCCCCCAACCCCCATCTCCACCCTGTTCTGGTTCACCCTACCCCAAACTGCCCGAGGCCCCTCTCCCTGGACCAGAACCGGAACAGGATACAGAACATGCAGGCCCAGGGCAAAATGAAAACGCGGTGCCCCTTGGCCAACAATGATCAAGGACGTCAAGATAGTAACAGCAGAGCGTAAACCCAGCCTGGGCCCTTCTGAGAGCTGCACGCACACCCATTCAGAGGCGCAGGGGTGGGTCCGGCAGCCAGTCATTTTTAGGACAAGAAATGCCTCGCAGTCCAAGAACTTACTAGGAGTCTGGCCCTGACCTCCTCTCATTCATTCATTCATCTGCTTATTCACTCATTCATTCAGGTTCTGAGCTCCTGCTGGGCACCAAGTTCCCCTGAGGCCCCGAGATTAGACACACATTGGTCCTGACTCCGTGCTGGCCTTGGAGGAGCACCCCACACCCCAGTTTCCATGACCGCTCCCGGCCTCTCAACACCCACCCAGCCCAGGGCGCTCTGCCGGGCACCTTCCCTCGCATGGTCCAGGGTGGGTGCCTGGGACTCCATGGCTGAACGCATTGACCCCCAGGAGGGGCCCCCACACAATGGAGCATGAAGTCCTATTGCTCACCCTTCACATCCCTCTGCCTGTCCCCTCTCCAGGCCCCTTGTCTCTCGCCTGCATCATCATCATTTAATAAGCGAGGTGCCCTTGTAACTGACGCAAAGCAGAGTGCAGACCTCTTTGCTGCTCTCCCACACGTGCTGCCTGCTCTTGACCGTGACGTCAATGGAGTCACTCGGAATGCTCTCTCCTGTGGGATCTTTCGCTCGACGCCGAGGCCGGGATCACCCACGTCGCCAAGGGGGTCGGTGCTCCCTCCCTTTCTCATGAACGGAGTTCCCCGCCTGCCAGCGGCACCGCTTGTTTATCCGTTTCCTAGACTTTTGGCTGCCTCCCTCTTGTGCTTTGTGCGGACATCTGCTTTCGTTTACGTGGAGTAAATGCCTAGAAGTAGGGCTGCCAGGTCGCAGGGAAGGCAGGCTTGAGTTTATGAGAGACTGCGCACGGCTTCCCCGGGGGTGCCCCCCTCCACTGGGTTTCTGCAGCCGCCTCCTGGCAGCCGCCCTCCAGGCTTCCAAGGCAGCCCCTGCCTTCAGGGGAACGTTCAGACCCAGCAGCACCGCGGGGCCCTGCAGTCCTGCTTATCTCCCAGCACATCTCTGGCTCCTTCCATCCCAGCCTCACACTCCAGCTGCAGTGGAGGCCCTCGACTGAACACGTCACTTCGTCCTTCTGCACGAACTGTCCTTTCTGCCTGGAGCATGTGCCCCTCTATCGCCTTCCCGGGACAACCTCCTTGTTTCTAAGATCTCGCTGGAGCAGCTTGGCGACCTGCTGACGTCCCCCAGGCCCTGACCTGTGTCCTGGGGCCCACCTCCCCCGCCTCCTCTGAGTCATCTTCGCTGGGGCTCTTCTGAGCACAGTGGGTTTGCACTGTGGTGGTGAGGCCTCCCAGGCAGGGCAGGCATGGGCTTCTCCTCCCAGCCATGTCCGCGCAGCTGAGCAGGAGGCCCCGCACACAGGAGGCCTTGGTAGATGTGCAGTAAATGAATCAGCGAAGCCCAACCTGGACACATGCGAGGTGTGACCCCGTGTGGTAGAGCACACGCATCTTACATGGGCAGCCTGGTGAGTTTAGATGCGCACGCTTGTGTGACCACGTCCAGCTCTTGGCCTGATCTGTGTCCCTGCGGATGAGTGTGTCCAGGCAGGGAAATGCCCAGCTCTTGGCCTGATCTGTGTCCCTGCGGATGAGTGCTGCCTGTTCTTGAACTTGCTATAAAAGGCCCCACACAGATGCTCTCTGCTGTTCCAGATCCTGCTCAGAGAGGTGGGCCCTGGGCCCGAACCCCTCTGCCCCTGAGGGAGCGTTTCCCTCTCTCTCCCTCTTCCCACTTCCTGTTCCCGTCCTCGGGCTGGTGCAGCCTTAACCTCTCTCTTCCTGCTGTCAGCAACTTATTCTTAAAATGAAGGGGACCTGAGGTGGGCACTGCCCTGGTCCTTCTCACAGACGTCCCCCTCCCCCCTGTCCAGGCCTCCTGTTTCCTTGTCTCGCTGCTCCTTGGCCACCCTTGGCCTTTCAACCCCTGCGAAGTCTGGCCCACAGCCACCTGGCCCACCTGGCCACCTCCAGGCTTGTGGGTGTGAGGACACACAGGCACTTTATGTGAGTTGGGGCCAGTGGCTTCTCAAAGTGGGGTCTCCAGACCAGCGGCATCAGTGCCACCTGCGACTTACAAATGCCAGTTCTCAAACCCCACCCGACTCATGACTAGAAAAAACTCAGCGTTTCTGTCATTTACTTTCACACTCGCTGTACTTTGCCCACCGGGTCTCAGACACTAATTTACTTCCACACTCGCCGTACTTTGCCCACCGGGTCTCAGACACTAATTTACTTCCACACTCGCCGTACTTTGCCACCAGATGTGCAGGTGTTTTCTCACACCCACCGGGTCTCAGACACTAGCCGGTGTCCTACAATTCGATTCTGACACTAACTGGAGTTGGCACAGACCTTGCAGGTTAAGGGCTCAGCCCCATAAGACTGCCTCCACTTCAAATGCCAGTCTCAAGGAGTGGGTCCCCGGGTTACCACACTTCTGTCCAACGTGGCATCAAATTGAAGGTTCCCACGACCCCTTCCTCAGGGCCACTAATTTGCTAGAGCAGCTCCCAGAGCCCGGGGAAACAGTTGCTCACTATCATGGATTCATTACAGGGGAGACTTTACGGATACAAACAGACAGCCAGGTGAAGACATGCAGAGGTGTGTCCTGCGCACAGGACTGTCTCCGGGGAGCCGGTGGCACCCCACCCATCGCTCCATGTGCTCGCCAGCCTGGGAGCTCTCCGAGCCCCGTGCCTCGGGGGCTTTATGGGGCTTCATCACGCAGGCACGAGGATTGCTACTCAGACTCCAGGCCTCTCTCCTCCCTGGAGGATGGGGAATGGGGCTGAAAGTTCTAAGTTTCTAAACATGGTCTTTCAGGTGACCAGCCCCCACCCCGAAGCTGGCCAGGAGCCCACCCAGAGTCACCTCATTAGAACAAAAGACACCATCATCCAGGAAGTTCTAAGGCAGCGGTTCTCAACCTGTGGGCCGAGACCCCTTTGGGGGTCGAACGACCCTTTCACAGGGGTCGCCTAAGACCATCGGAAAACACATATATAATTACGTATTGTTTTTGTGATTAATCACTATGCTTTAATTATGTTCAATTTGTAACAATGAATATACATCCTGCATATCAGAGATATTTACATTACAATTCATAACAGTAGCAAAATTACAGTTATGAAGTAGCAACAAAAATAATTTTATGGTTGGGGGTCACCACAACATGAGGAACTGTATTAAAGGGTTGCGGCATTAGGAAGGTTGAGAACCACTGTTCTAAGGGGTTTAGGAGCTCTGGGTCAGGAATGGGCGTCTGAGATAAACTGTTAGAATAAAAGATGTTCTGAGCACCTTGATCATTTAGGAAATGACAAAGATTTTAGGAACTCTGGCCAGGAGCTGGGATGGTGACCAAAATACACATTTCTAATTTTTTTTTTGGTTAATCCTCACCCGAGGATATTTTTCCATTGATTTTTAGAGAGAGTGGAAAGGAGGGGGAGAGACAGAGAGAGAAATTAAGAGAGAGAGACGCACTGATTGGTTGCCTCCTGCACGCACTTGGACCAGGGCCAGGGATGGAGCCTGCAATCCAGGTATGTGCCCTTGACTGGAATCAAACCCAGGATCCTTCAGTCCGCAGACTGACGCTCTATCCACTGAGCCAAACTGGCTAGGGCTATATTTCTTATTATATGACAATATCACACTCACTAAATCAGAAAGTTAGGGGGTGGGGCCCAGCAATCTGTGTTCCCACAAACCCTCCAGGGGTTCTGATGCAGTTCAAAGGTGAGAACCACTGACTCATAGTATGAGAACAAGATGGTGATGAATCAGTCAAAATGGAACATCACTTTCTTTGAGTAGAAGTACGTTATCATTGTTCTAAAAATACAAAGGAGTTCTGGTACTTGGGGCTGATGTGGCTGATATGTAATCAGAGGGCCAGCCCAGCCTCCTCGGCGGACCAGCTAGATCCTGGCTGCCCACCTGCGTCAGACCCGGCACAGATGCCAGCCCCACACACGGGAGAGGCGGTCACAGGTGTCTCTCACCTCCCTGAGAGTCAAGGCCCGGCATACTGATTACTTTCCACTGGCTTCTCCCAGGTCCGTTCCTACCTTCTCTGCCCCATGCTGAGCCCAGGGAGGCTGGTGCCTGGGCCAGCGGCCTGTGGTTGGATTTGATCAATGGGAGACGGTGGCAGGAGGGCAGAGGGCAGGAGGACAGAGTGGTCTGTGAAGGGGTACGCTGGCAAGCATCTGCCAGGCAGGCTAGGGGAGTGCTGTGGAAGCCCTAATTTGCAGTGTTTGCCCAATTCTGTGGTGTAACTACTGTATATGAAGTATTTCCATCACACAGATGCGTAGATGTGGGTAACTTCATGACCACAGTTAGTAGTAAAATCACTATGGAGTGATGAGTTTTGAGCATTATCTTTGTTCTGAATATAACTTATTAGTTATAAGTTGATGTGTTTAACAACTGGCTCACAAATTCCTGAAACTTTTATAGTCGGCCTTCACAAGCGGGCACGAGCCTGCTGGGCACTCTGCTGGCAGGGCAGCCCCATGGCCAGGCCTGTCGGGAGGGTCTGTAGGGCCTGCTCTAGGGCTGTGGCTCCTCCCCCTGCTCTAGGGCTGTGGCTCCTCCCCCTGCTCTAGTGCTGTGACTCCTCCCCCTGCTCCAGCCCTGTGACTCCTCCCCCTGCTCCCGCCCTGTGACTCCTCCCCCTGCTCCCGCCCTGTGACTCCTCCCCCTGCTCCCGCCCTGTGACTCCTCCCCCTGCTCCCGCCCTGTGACTCCTCCCCCTGCTCCCGCCCTGTGACTCCTCCCCCTGCTCCCGCCCTGTGACTCCTCCCCCTGCTCCCGCCCTGTGACTCCTCCCCCTGCTCCCGCCCTGTGACTCCTCCCCCTGCTCCCGCCCTGTGACTCCTCCCCCTGCTCCCGCCCTGTGACTCCTCCCCCTGCTCCCGCCCTGTGACTCCTCCCCCTGCTCCCGCCCTGTGACTCCTCCCCCTGCTCCCGCCCTGTGACTCCTCCCCCTGCTCCCGCCCTGTGACTCCTCCCCCTGCTCCCGCCCTGTGACTCCTCCCCCTGCTCCCGCCCTGTGACTCCTCCCCCTGCTCCCGCCCTGTGACTCCTCCCCCTGCTCCCGCCCTGTGACTCCTCCCCCTGCTCCCGCCCTGTGACTCCTCCCCCTGCTCCCGCCCTGTGACTCCTCCCCCTGCTCCCGCCCTGTGACTCCTCCCCCTGCTCCCGCCCTGTGACTCCTCCCCCTGCTCCCGCCCTGTGACTCCTCCCCCTGCTCCCGCCCTGTGACTCCTCCCCCTGCTCCCGCCCTGTGACTCCTCCCCCTGCTCCCGCCCTGTGACTCCTCCCCCTGCTCCCGCCCTGTGACTCCTCCCCCTGCTCCCGCCCTGTGACTCCTCCCCCTGCTCCCGCCCTGTGACTCCTCCCCCTGCTCCCGCCCTGTGACTCCTCCCCCTGCTCCCGCCCTGTGACTCCTCCCCCTGCTCCCGCCCTGTGACTCCTCCCCCTGCTCCCGCCCTGTGACTCCTCCCCCTGCTCCCGCCCTGTGACTCCTCCCCCTGCTCCAGCACTGTGACTCCTCCCCCTGCTCTGCTCTCTCCCGGCATTCCTAGTCCCTTCAACCTGGGCAGGACTGGCTTCCTGCAGTGCTATCCCCAGTATGTCTCAATGACTCTCCTTGTTCCTTTGTTGGGTAGCCCAAAGGTGGTGTCCTGGGGGTGGGGGACAACAGAGCAGACGCCCACCTCCATCTTTTTTTAAACTTATAGACCTTCTGCATAACATGTCATTGGAAGAAATGATTCTGAGGCCAGAACCAGAAACCCAGGGGGCATGGCGGGCTCTCGAGAGCAGAAAGATCCTCAGAAAGAATGACTGCACCCGGGCGCGGCAGGTAGGCGTGGCCTCACCTGTCATAACAATGCACAAGGCCTTGGACCTGGCAATGCCCTGTGAGGTATTTGTCTTAGAGACAGACTCGCACCATGTGAAATGATGTCTGTGTGAAGTTATTCATTACAACACTCTTTAGAAGAGCTGAAAAGGAACACAACCCAAGTGTCATCATTAAGAGATTCATTAAATAGGTCCAGGCACATTCTTAAACGGAATAGTTGCAGCCATTCTTCACAATAATGACATGAAAGGTGCTCCATGATCACGCGTGAAAGCAGACCTGGGGGGGGGGGGGGGGGGTGCTTCTCCACAGGCCATAAGGAGGGGCCTGCTCTCCCACCCCCTGCTGCATTCCTAGCCCCACAAGGGCTTTACTGAAAGCATAAGGTGTGGGAGAAGCAGGAAGAGGTGTGGACTTGGGTCTGGGGTGGTCAGGGAAGGCCTCCCTGAAGAAGTGACATTTCCACTGAGACCTGAAGAACGTGTGAGAAGCCAGCCACACGGGAAGAGCATTCCAGACAGAGAGGAAGGCATGGGCACAGGTCCTGGGCTGGAAGGGCTGGTGTGTGTGAAATGGCAGCAGGGCCAAGGGTTCCAAAATATGGGGTTGAGGACTGGGGGACGTTGAAAAGGCGGGCAGAGGACCAGCCACGCAGGGCTTCGACAGGCAGTGTGTGGAGAAACTTGCCTTGGAGCCACTTCCTAGCTGTGTGACCTGAGGCAAGTGACTTAACTGATCTGGGCCTCAGTTTGCTCATGGGGAAAATGGGGAGGAACCACTACACAGGGTTGGGAATGATGTATCACATTGAGAACTATGCCTGGCACATGGCAAGCTCTGCAGAAATGCTAGCTGCCATTATTATTATTATATTATTATTATTATTATTATTCATAGAAGATCCCAGGAGACAGAGCCAGGCCTGGAAACCAAGTCCACTGGCTTGGGGCTCTGGGTCTTTTCCATTCTACCTCTCCCTGCACACACCCTGATTTGGAAAACTGCAGCTGGCAGAGGCCCCGGGTCTGGATCCTGTCCAGGCCTCTAATTGGGAGCTTCCGTGTCTCTAGCACTATGACCGCATCTCTGGAAAGAGGGCTCGGCGTGCCTGCCCACCCCTGCAGGCTTCCAGTGTCGTTGTTCCCCCCCCCCACCCCCCCACAGGTGTCCGGGCAGGCCTGAGGCTGCCTCCTGCTCTGGGGGGAAGGAGCTGGAGAGTGGCCCCAGGCTGTGTGCTGATGGGGTGGTGGCTAAGGGGCCTCAGGGGCCTGGCTGTGGCTCTGAGGGCAGTGGGGAGGCGTCCCGGGTGCTCAGGGACACGGTGACCCTCTGCATGATCCTCCGAGCTCTGGCAGGCATGGGTTGGGCTGAGCCCTGGGTGGCTGCTTGAGTCCCTGGCCTGACCTGCTGGCTCAGGGTAGGCAGCAACTGGCGAGGGAAAGTGCAGCCAGGAGGAGAGGGTAAACTTGGAGCAGGACCTGCGGATGCCTCCCAAGCTGGGCCCCAGAATCGCTTTTCCTTCCTTCTAGTGGCTCAGAGTCAACCTTGACTCCTCTTCATTCACACCCCAACCCATCAGCAAACGTCACCAACTCGACCTGCAGATGCACTTGGAATGTGACCACTCTGCACCACACCCAGACTGCTGCCAGCCTCCTAACCACAGCCCATCCTCCAACAGCAGCTGGCACGATCACAGGAAGCCAGGTGGCATCCCTGCTCCTGCAGTGACTTCTCACCCAGAGTATAAACCAGTCTGGTCTGCCCCTCCCATCCTGGCCCTCCTGGGCCCCTTGCTGCCCCCAAGCACTCCCACTACAGGGCCGTGCACGCTGTTCCCTGGGCCTAGACCAGTGGTTCTCAACCTTCCTAATGCCGTGA
Source organism: Myotis brandtii (assembly GCF_000412655.1). Classification (NCBI taxonomy): domain Eukaryota; kingdom Metazoa; phylum Chordata; class Mammalia; order Chiroptera; family Vespertilionidae; genus Myotis; species Myotis brandtii. The sequence continues at coordinate 8,235,143 of NW_005356042.1, forward strand.
CCCTTTATACAGTTCCTCATGTTGTGGTGACCCCCAACAATAAAATTTTTCGTTGCTACTTCATAACTGTAATTTTGCTACTGTAATCAATATGTAATTATATATGTGTTTTCCAATGGTCTTAGGTGACCCCTGTGAAAGGGTCGTTCGACCCCCAAAGGGGTCGCGACCCACAGGTTGAGAACCGCTGGCCTAGACAGCTCTTCCTTGACTGCCACGTGACTCGTTCCTCAGTTCATTCAGGTTTTGGCTCAAGTGAATTCTGTGGCCAGAGTACTCCATATAAAGCAGTAATTCCTACCCTTCTTAGCCAGCTGTGTTCGACATGGCCCATACCATCACATTACATACTGCATGCTTACTTGTTCATTTTGCCTGAATCCCCCCCCACACTGGGATGGATGCGAGTTCCCAGAGGGCAGGCTGTTTTCTGTTCTGTTCCCTAGTCAAGTGGTCAGCAAACTCATTAGTCAACAGAGCCAAATATCAACAGTACTTCTTCAAAATAGACTCGCCCAGGCCGAAAACCGACTTCTCTGCGCATGGGCCACAAAGTTTCAATCGCACTGTACGCGCGCCCGCACGTGGTACTTTGTGGAAAAGCCACACTCAAGGGGCCAAAGAGCCTCAGTTTGCCGACCACGGCCCTAATCCATCTCAGGCCTAGTATAGGGTCTAGCACATAATAGGTGCTTAACAAATACCTCTGCATAAATTGAGCCGTGAGCATTCCTTAAGCAAGGCACCACGAGGGCCAGTCTCCTGGGCTCCTTCCTCTGGGACTGCCCTTTCTGTCCCTGGTGACACAGTATGTGTGTGGGGTGGGGGGATGCCTTCAAGCCCGGGCTTCCCCTCCAGCAGAGGCCCAGACACTAGAGTGGGAGCCAGGAGGGCGGAGCTGGGCCTCTTTCTGGCCATTGATTGGGCAGGTCTCATTTCATTCATCCAGCCAGCGGGGCTAGTGCTCAGCTCAGAGCTAGAACATGGTGCTACGCCGGGGGAGCTCAGGGATCAGGGGAGGGGACTGCGGCGAGCAAAAGGCAAATGAAAAACAGATGAGAAAGCCTGTGGCCCCAGCTAGCAGAGTCGGGCCATTTTCTGCAGAAGGAAGAGGAAGCTGGGGGGAGGGAGACTGCCTCCGGGAGGGGCAGTGTTGGCAGAGCCAGCGGCTGCTCTCCACGGGACATTCCATCTCAGCTGTCCCAGGAGTCAGCTCTCCCCCCCTCTCCCCCTTTCTAATACCAAGTGGCTTGGGGGTGGTGGGAGTATGTGATAGGGATTATTGGTCAAGCGTGGAAGCTTAGCCACCTGTTACAACACACCCCATACAGCTCTGAGTTCAGACACCATCATATCTTGGAGAGAGGAGACGGGAAGTAGTAGGCTAAATTGTGGCCCCCAAAAGGTATGTTGAGGTCCTAACCCAGGAACCTGTGAATGTGACCTTATTGGGAAAAGGGGTCTTTGCAGACATAATCAAGCTAAGGGTCCTTATAAGAGGCAGGGAGATCTGAGACACAGGGAAGGCTACTTGAGGGAGGAGGCAGAGCCCGAAGCGATGCAGTCACAAGCCAAGAAAGCCTGGAGCCCCCAGGCACTGGAGGAGGCAGGGAGGACCCTGCATAGAGCCTCCGGAGGGATCTAGGCCTGCCCGCGCCTTGATCTAGGACTCTGACCTCTGGAACTGAGAGAATAAATGTCTGGGTGTCAGCCCCTCTGTCCCCAGTTTCTGGTCATTTGTTGTGGCAGCCCAGGCCACTCCTCCAGGAAGGATTGCAGGGGATTAAAACCTGGCTGAAAGGTGATTTTGTTTAGGATTAGCTTTCCTTCCAAGTTTCAGGTTTGGGCTTAAGTGTGGTTCCTGCCCAGCTACGTACCTCGCTGCCCTTTCTGGGAGTTGGGGAGGCGTGGTGCCTCCACAGGCAGAGAATGAGGTTCCCTGCAGCGAGGCCCTGGTGCCTCTCCCCTCCCAGAGCCCAGCTCCGAGGTTGCCCAAGGACAGAGACGCAGGGCAGCATGTGGCACAGCGGGCCTGCCTGACCTTATCTGCGTGGCTGTGGCCTGGCAGCCCAGGAGCTTTGCTGTCAACCTTGGAGGCCATTGAAAGCAGAAAAACAGATCGTAGGGGAATGACGCTCTACCAATCATGGC
>NW_005356042.1:8237380-8237958 GCF_000412655.1 Myotis brandtii
ACAGAGCATTCACCCTGCTCACAGAGCTTAGCATGTCACGTGCAATACTTCACAGGGCGCCAGCTTCCTTCCCAAGGTCACCCCCCAGTCAGTGGCAGGGCTGGGCTCAGAACCCGAGGAGCTCAATCTTGGCAGAGCAGCTGAGAAAGACTAAAAGGCTCCTGACCAAGCCAAGGGCCCGGGGTGCAGGAGGGGTGGCAGAGGTCAAGGGTTCAGGGGGAGCAGAGGCCAGGGTTGGGAGGAGCAGGAGTGGGCTGGGGTGACCCGACAAGGCCAGGCTAACCCATATGTGGGTACCGCCATGCTAGCGGTGTGTTCTGGGGGTGGGGGTGGTGGGACTCTGATTTGGGTCTGGGGGTGGGACTGAGTTTCAGGTGCTGCCCATGGGCAGTCCCTGGTGTGTGGGCGCAGAGAAACCAGGGCTCACACCGTCCATCGCTCTGCCTTCGCTCAAAGGGCAGGGAGTGCACTGTGAGTGCAGGGAGAGCCCTGGTGGGGTCAGCTGGACAGAGAAAGCCAGGCTGGGAAACAGTGCGAGCAAAGGCTGGTGTGAGGCTGCAGCGGGGGTGGGGGAGGTG
>NW_005356042.1:8238363-8243532 GCF_000412655.1 Myotis brandtii
TGGGGTGGGGGCCTTGGGCATCTGCCAGGTCTGCGGTTCTTCTGCAGGACTCGAGGCCCCACTGAAGCACAGAGGTTGAGTGTGTGTGGGGGGGGGAGGTATGTGAGAGGGGGTTCGTTCACCACATGTCAGGCTCTGCCCCAGCCTAGACTCCAGTCAGAAAGCCTAAGGCCTAGCGGAGTCAGCCTGACAGAGCCCAGGCGAGCACTGCCCTGTCTCCCAGGCCCGGTGGCGGGTGGGCGGGCACTGGCGAGGACTGCTCCTCAAGAAGGGGTGGCGTTGGGGCCAGTGCTCTGGAAGCCACCCGCTCCTAGCTGCAATGGGAGTGAGTGCGCCATCTGTGTGGCCTGATGACAATGGCCGGTGGCGTGTTTTAAGCACCTTCTGCACATGGGGTGTGTGCTGGGGCGTCCCACGGAGGAGCGCCCTTCACCCTTCAGGCAGCCCTTCGAGGGAGGAACCAGACTTGGCCCCTTTACTATTGGGGATACTGAGGCTCAGGGGTTGCCGGATGACAAACACGGTGCTGGGGTTCTCACCCAGGCTCCCTGACTCTACAGCACGATTACCCGTCCTCACTCCAGGGCAGAGCCACCCTCTGGAGACCCTCCTCCTCTCTGACCCCCATACTGGACCCCACGGCTTCCCTGGAGAAGGCCCTACCCCTCCAGGCCTCTGGCCCCCTCCTTACCTGATAATAAAGGCGGGGTGCTGTGGGGCTGACAGGTGACCGGCACTAGATGGAGAGGTGCAGGCACGGGGGACTTGCCCTCCTCCGGGGGCCCCACCTGGGTGTGGCAACAGGAAAGTTGGGGGACAAGGGGCCAGCCTCGCCTGTTTGTCGCATCACAAAGTCCTGCCTAGTCTGGCTGGGTGCTTAGTAGGGGGAAGGCTCAGAGGGGCCCTAGTGGCCTGCCCAGGCCCAGCTCCCTCCCATAGGGGCTCCACAGAGCACTCAGTCTCAGTGGGGGCACCTTCAAAATGGGTACATCTTGCCAAGGTAAGTCCAAGGCAAGAGGTTGCCAGGTGAGAGGCCCTGCAATTGGGGCTTCAGAACTCTGGGCTGGGGCAGGTGTTACCAGGGCCAGCCAGTGCCATCACCTGCTTGCAGCCTGGGCTGGGGCCCAGGTCTGAACCTCTGCAAGCTGTGTGTGTGGGACTGCACCCAGGACCCAGGCTTGTGTGCCCCGGGCATCTCAGACAGGGGGCCCTCCACACCTGCGGCCAGCAGCTGCCTTTCTCTACTTACTGGAGCTTTCTGGAAGGAGCCGCAAGGAGAAGCTAGATCACAGAGCCTTCCAAAAGGAGGCGGAGCCAGTAGCTGCCCTATGGCAGACGTGAGAATAGACTGGGGGCGGGAGGAGGGGGTCCCAGATGCCAGAGTGGCCACTGCCATTCAGAAGGGCTGCAAATCATCTCGTTCAGCATCCCCCCAGCAGCTGCAAAGGCTTTTAATCAACAAAATTTCACTTGGAGTACCAGTATCACATATTCTTAAGTAAAAAAAAATTTTACTGGTTCATATCTGTTTTTTGTTTATATCTGTTTTATAAATTAAAATGAATACACTTACTTATTGTAAATTCAGTAATGGCCACCCAGCTCACAAGTAATGATGCCAGGATTAGAACCATATCTGGGTTTAAATAAAATGCGTCCAAGCCTGTGTCATAGCCAACAGTCTTTTGTAATCACAAAATTGAAAACAACTTTAGGAGCTATGGTTTCGCTATGTCTGAAGGCCATCAATATAACAAAGATGGCCAAACAGAGTCATGCCTGGGGTTCTGAGGTGGACTGGTGAGTTTGGATGAGTAATAAAGCACAGGCAGACATAATTCATAAACTTTCATAATTTACACCACCCTGTGGGAAGCCAGGCTTGGTCCTGCAGGAATCGTTGGCTTTCCTCTCAGGGAAAGGAAGGACCTGACAGCTGAATGGATGTGTCTTCCTCTCACCTCATCTCTCCTGCCACTCGAATCCTCCCTCTGCTCTGAAGCAGTGTCACTGTCTGCAGGAAGCGGGGGTGGGGGGTACAGCACCACCTACGGCCTCCCCCGCCTTTGGGCACACTGGCCTTTGACTCAAGGACATAAAGCAAGAGACATGGAGCGTGTTTCTCTGGGCTCGGCCGATGTTGGTGAATGGGTGGAGGTTAGTTTGGAGGGACAAAGGTGTCAGGTGTCCGTTAATCAATTTCTCCTGTGTGTGTGTTTGCCTGGGTCGAAGGCCAGGACTATTGTCACTGTTGTTTTTAATACATCACACTCTTCAGAAGTTCAGCTCTGTTATCCTAGAGGCAGGAGAGCAGCTGCTTCATTGGAGTGTGGTGGCTGCATGATCCCGAGATCTTGGGTAGAAATCTTAACTTTTAGCAACAAGGCTATTTGGAAATAGCAAACATTGGAAAGGAGGGGTTTGGGACGTCTGGTGCTTGTTCTGACAAGCTGATCTGTGTGGTTGCACTGTACAGAGAGCTCTTTTTATGAGCCACGCTGATATAAAGCTGCAAATTATTATAGGTTTAGATAGTTCTCTCAGGGTGCTCAATTCAACAGATTTTGGGAGAAGCCGGGGTATTCTGAGGGTTTGATGAAGTTGCGATTAGCTTGTATCACAAGCTGGCAGGTTGGTGGCACCAATATTTGATAGATCACACTGATAAATAGATTGTTTTTGCTTCAGTTAAAAGTTACAAATATGATTTTTAAGTGAAAGCTTAATAAAATGTTCGTGGAGCTCCGGAAGGCCCAGAGCCTGGCCAGCCGCCCCCCATCACGGTGCCAGGTCCCACTGGGAAGCCACTGCCTCTGGCCACCGAGGGCAGTTCCTCTGGCCAGGAGCCGGGTTCTGAGTTCTGCCTGCAGGTGGCTTTCCTCGGCTCCTCGTACTTGTTGCTGGGCTCTTGGGAACATACCTGTAGCACCAGCCTTCGAGCCCAAGAGAGTAGTTCACTCTGTGTCCAGAGACAGGATCCTTCAAAGTGCTTCCCTTGTGAGATGGGTGCTACTCTGGTGGCTCCTGGACAAAGGGATCATCTCGTTTCATCCTTTTCCAATTTTTGTTCTTTTAAAAGCCTCCCGAGGACCTTTTGCGTCTGTGGGGAAGTTATCCTAGAGGCAGGAGAGCAGCAGGCTCGGGCGGGCAGCCCCAGATCCATGCCCTTGTGAGAGAACGGGGAGCCTGATGTGTAGGATCTGGGTACAGGTTTAACACCAGGGTCGGTTTATACCTGTTAACTTAGGTTAAGCTCCAAGTTCAGGAAAGGAAGAGACAACACTGCCATCTAGTGGCAAAAGGGGTGGACAGCACACACAATGACAGCTGATTCGGATCCAGTTGTTCAGGTCAGAACCATTTTTAGCATCAGAATGAGTCTCTGACCCCATGTGACAGTGGCCCGAGGCAGCAGGGGGTTTGCAGGCTCCTTCCTCTCCAGCCAGGGCACCGTCACCACCCAAGGAGCCAGCTGCTGCCTGCAGGCACCACGCTACACTCCACCTGCCTATCTCCTCAAGTCCCCTCAGTCCCAGGAAGGAGCCAGTGACATCAGCATTCTGCAGAGGGAGCTGACGTGGGTGCAGACCTGTGTTTACAGCCAGGCGGGCAGCCCCACTTCACCTGTGGGGAAGGGGACACTGTCTAGTTTGAGAGGTGTAAGTGGGACTGCAGAGAAGTGTGGCTTTCTAATTTCCCTTTGTGTGTGTTTGAAGGGAACTTCCCTGATAGGCCTTGGTCACACAGCAGTTCTGTAAGAGCAGGGCTCCTCCCCTGCAGCTTTGCCTGGGCTGCCTGGTTGGGAGGCAGGTCAGTGTGGTGGAAACGCACGCTCTGGCGCTGGTCCGCCCTCGCTAGCTGCTCGGCGCTCTCTGAGCCTCAGTTTCCTCATCTGCCAGTGAGAAACACTCCCTCAGGCTTCAGTGCGGAGAATATCTGGCCCAGAGCAGATACTGTTTCGTTCTCCTTTGCTGGATGACTAAGTATTAACTATTTGGTAAATGCAAATGTAATTCAGAAAAAAAGAGAAAAAACCAAAAGTGCAAGAGACCTGGGGTTCACCTCTACAGATTTTGCTAAATTGAAAATAATGCAGAACTTTCTGCAGTGAGGAGAAACCACTGGGCTGCTTTTGTTTCTAAGAATAGATAAAAATGGATTTGATATTCCAATGAGTGTCTTAGAATCCAATTAGAAATCAGAAAGAGATGTTTGCTCCATTTAAGTCTTAAGTGCACCTTATGCTTAATTTCAAACAAAGCCCAGAATAAGCTGATGCAAATGTTAAAGAGATACCAACTCCTTTTAAGCCACATACTGAACAAGAAGTGGCCCCTTTTCGCAGGAGTGTTATGTCCTCAGAGGACCAAGGGAGGGCAGAGCAACACCACCCTTAGTTGCTATACATCTGGATCCAGGGAGGATCCAGCTCTGGGAGAGGAAGGGAGAGATGGAGGAAAGGGGGAGGCAGGCATCAGAGTGGCTCCAGCCCATCAGGCAGAGCTGGTTGGGGCTGTTGGACAAGGTAGCAGCTGGGAGAGCTTAGGCCATGCTGCTTAGTTGGGTCCCCAACTGGAATTGGGGTGCTGCTTAGTCACCAGGGGTGCTGAGAATGCCTCATGTAGTGAACAAAGTAGAAATTCCTGGAAACAAATTATTCCACTTAGTCACCTTGTAGAAACTGTGAACAGAAGCCAGAAAACAGCCAAATACTGACAAATACGGGGATGACAGATCCCAGAACCTACATAAAGCAAGGGCAACAGTCAAAGTCCAGAGGTCTGGCTTGTGTGGCTCAGTGGTTGAGTGTTGACCTATGAACAAGGTCAGGGTTTGAATCCCAGTCAGGGCTCATGCCCAGGTTGCAGGCTTGATCCCCAGGAAGAGGCGAACAGGAGGCAGCCAATCAATGATTCTCTCTCATCATTGATGTCCCTCTCTCCCCCTGGCCCTTCCTCTCTCTGAAGTCAATTAAAATATATATTTAAAAAAAAAGTCCAGCCCTAACCGGTTTGGCTCAGTGGATAGAGCGTCGGCCTGCGGACTCAAGGGTCCTAGGTTCGATTCCGGTCAAGGGCATGTACCTTGGTTGCGGGCACATCCCCAGTAGGGAGTGTGCAGGAGGCAGCTGATTGATGTTTCTCTCTCATCGATGTTTGTAACTCTCTA
>NW_005356042.1:8243688-8286737 GCF_000412655.1 Myotis brandtii
ACTGGGGATGTGCCCGCAACCAAGGTACATGCCCTTGACCGGAATTGAACCTGGGACCCTTCAGTCCGCAGGCCGACGCTCTATCCACTGAGCCAAACCAGTTAGGGCAAAATATATATATTTTTAAAAGTCCAGATGTCTGAACATTTGTAATAAGGACAGTAACTGCACATATATAAAGCATTCAAGTGCACAGTTACTGTCCTTATTACAATGTTTTATATATGTCGTTTTCCTTGACCCTGTCAGTAGACCCTGAGGTAGGTGCTGTGGTTACACACATTTATAGACAGAAAACTGAGGCAAACAAGAGCAGGTGGCTTGCCCCAGGCTACCCAGCTGGGGAGTGATGGGGCTGGGATTTGACCTGGGCACTGGCTGGAGCCAAAGCTGGTAGACTCAACCATTATGCCATGCATTGTCTCCCAGAACAAAAGGGGACCCATGAACAAGTCAGAGCAGGTTGGCCCCGAGTCCGTTATCGCCGCTTGAACCAGAATTATTCCGAATTCTGGCAGAGCCCACAACTGGGGTCTGTCTGAATTACAGACACCAAGGCAGTGAGAGATGAGGATACCTGTGGTGGGGGAGACATCGAGGAGGAACAGGCCCTATGGGATGGTAGTGGAATATGGCTTCAGCCTTGAACCTGGGGAGCTATGGAAACCACAATGTCAATTTATTGAGCACCTACTATGAGCCTGTCACACTGTGGGGGCATTTTTCAGAGGATTGTGGTCAGAGGGATTGCTAGGGTCCACTAAGAGCAATGGGATGGAAACCAGGCCTTGGAGACAGCACCTACACCCAGAGCTACTGGGTCGCCTTGTGATGATGTCACCTGGGCAACGGGCAGGGCTCTCCTGGAGGATGTGAATTTCCAATGCTAATATCAGCTGAGTAACCAAACCTGGCCTCTGATACTGCCTCCTGCTCTGCTGTGATCATTGTGCAAAGGACAACATATGTACAACTGGGCAGTCTAATCATCCCTCAGAGGAAGTGGGAGCCAGGCCTTCTGCTTCTAGGGGCTGTGGGGTAAGTGTGAGAAGCAAGCAATGAGGGGTTTCCTGCGACATTCATGAGGTGGGGAATTCTGGCTCAGTGCATCGTAAGCTCTTTCCTTCAGTGATTTGGACGGAGGCACGGGGAAGGAGGACCCATCCATCCATATCCATCCCCCTCAGTCCATTCAAGCTGCTATGAAATACCACTGGGTGGCTTATAAGTAGCAGAAATTTCTTGCTTACAGCTCTGAAGGCTGCAGCATGGTCAGGTGAGGGCCTCTCCTGGATGGCGGAACGGGTGAGGGAGCTATTGGGGTCTCTTTTATAAGGGCACTAATCCCATTCATGAGGAGTCCATCCTTATGACCTAATCACCTCCCAAAGGTCCTACCCATTAACACCAACACCTCCGGGGGTTAGAATTTCCACATGTAAATTTTTTTTGGGGGGGGGGGCACAAACATATAAACCATAGCACCATCCATATCCACTCACCTTCTCTATGGCATGCCTGCTGCAGAGCAGCTGTTGATCTTGGAGCCTGGGGGTAACTAATAGGGGTAGAAACTCTGGTGCAGTAGTGGTTACAGACACTCGAAGGGCATGGGGCACTGGCAGACCCCATCACCACCATGAGGAATTCCGTCTTTAAAAGGGGGCCCAACGGGATGCCAGGACTGCTGACCAGGATCCTGCCAGTAACACTAGAGCCCAAGGGCTTTCAGGATTAGCTCAAAGCAACGCAAAGAAGCATGAGACAGCTTCGACCAGGATTCAGAAAAAGCAAAAGTTCTCGTAGAGACCACTGCTATGCTGACTATCACATGCAGAACATGACAGGGAAGGACAGGGGACAGCTGTGGAAGATGACAAGCAAGGAAGGCAAGGTGACCTCTCTGCCGGAGGACAGCACAAACGCTGCGGACAGACATGCAGAGACACACACTGCCCTCCATCCTGTAACCATGGTATCATTTCTCTCTACATCTCTGATGAAGGCCACACACTAGGGCCTCTTCATGCAGCCCCCAAACGTGCCAACGGGCTGGCTGGGGAACAAAGGCGCAGCTGACATTTCAGAGCTGACTCTAGCTTGTAAGGTCTCAGATCTCAAAGACAACCACCATGTGATCTTAAATGTGTTTAATGCTTTGCAGAACAAACATGTTCTTTACTATTAAGTTCATTATGAACTTGAATCACTAAAAATTGTAAAGTCCATAACTGATTTTAAGCCCTAAGCAACACCACCTTTGGTGTTCAGTGATTTAACTTAGTAAACTCTGTGCAAAGTCATGAACCTTTCCATACATTTGCAATCTCCAAAATATAACTAGTAAGTTGCAGCATAGCCCTCTATCCCTTTGCCAAGAGTGGAGAGCAATGGCTCAAGTCACCATGGCCGAATTATGTTCTAAGCTTGAAGAAAAACCTGCTCTCACCAGGGCCATGTGCCTGCATCCTTGGGAGGCTGACCAATCCACCTGGGATGACAGCCGGCAGAGCCGCCAAAGCTTTCTGAAGCCACAGGCGCCACAGCACCGACCCTGGGCAGGGAGCCAGGCCAAAGGCAACAAGAGAATCTTTGGGAGAAAGCACTGCATCCCCGCCCAGTCTGTGTCCACCTGTACCCGCCACCGTCTCAGTCAGGGCCCGTACCTTTCCTTGCATCATGGAAGTTAGGGCCCGGCCTGCCAGTGTAACCCTGCTGTGGGCAAGAGAACACAGTGTCACTTTGCTTTACTAAAAGAGTTCCCTTTTGATACATCATCATCACCACCACCCGACCCCCCCCAGAAAATTATCCTTTTCCGAGCCGGGACGTTACATCTGCTTCAGGCAAGGTTTAAAGTTTGCTGTTCTTCTGGAACTGGGCCACCAGGTTGAGGACCTGCTCAGAAGCCTTGATGTTCTTTGAGCCGAGGTAGGAGGTGCTGTTGGTGGCCGTCTCCTCCAGGTAGTACCGGTAGTTGACCATCATGCCACACGAGCCAGTGATGCCCTTGAAGCTGAGGTCTGCCATCCAGTTGATGCGCCACATCACAGCCCCGTTCTGCAGGTGGAAGTTTGCCACGGGGTTCAGGGCGTAGCCCCGGTGTTTCTCTCCATACAGGTACCAGGCACAGAGCCTCATCAAGGGGGCCTGGAGCGCCTTGGCCAGCTTCTCGGACTTCACCCACTCGTTACTGATGAGAAGGGCCTTGAGGGTCTCATTAAGGGGACCCCCTGTGACCGCAGAAATTTCTTTATACTCAGAATCTGTAAATAACTCACTCCTCCCATGATCCTTTGCTTGTGAGTTCAGAAGCCCCAGGAGCCATTTGGTGAAGCCAGGGATAGGAGACAGACTTGAGAATGTCCCAAGGTGAGGAAACTCTTTCTGTAAGGCACGTAGGGTGGGGAAAGGAGGTGGAGAGAACACACACACAAAGAGAATTGAGCAGGGGTGTCAGCGACCCAGAAGTACCTGTCCATTTATCATTTATGTACCATTAGCCTGGGTATGCTGTGTGGCTTACAAAGTGATGTTTGATATGCAATGACTTTCTTCTTTCAAAGAACATTATGCATCTGACGTGGGCCAGGCCCTGGAGGCATCCTGAGCCCCCAGGCAAGCCTTTAGGTGGTGTCTCCATCTGCACCTTTGAGGGGGTGGCAAGTCGGGGAACCGCGGGAAATCAGAGCCATGCTGCGAAGTGGGACCTGGTGTGCAGTCTTCTGACTGTAGAGTGTGTCTTTCTGGCATACATTCTCCACCCACAGACATCTGTGCAGCCACACAATCTGGTTGGTGCTTGGCACACAGTACCCAGTGACTGTTCGTTGAATAAATAACTGATTTCCCAGCTATACCACAGTGGGTGCAGGATGGGATAGAAGGGGAGGCAATGGGTCTTTTTCCACATCAGCCGATACAGGTCAATCATTATTATTCAAATTACAGAGATCTCAATGATCATTTTTAAAAATCCAGTATTTCTGGTTTATAAATGTAATATATATGCTCACTACAGAAAAATTTTTAAAGATTTCTGACAGAAGCAAAGAAAACCATAACACTCTGAGATAACCACTCTCAATAGACTGATAGAGTATAACTCCTGGTCTTTCTCTAGGCAATTTTTACATGGGTAAGACTGTTATTTTATATCCTGCTTTATGAACCTATATCATGACCATTTTCTCATTATCATTACAATTCAAAAACAATTTAAACAACAGAATATCCAAAGGTGAGACTATCGCATTACTTTCCTAACCACGCTGTCACCGGGCATTTAAGTGGCTCTTAGTGTTTGCTGGCAGAGCCCTGACGAGCACTCCTGTGCAGGAGGGGATACGCTGCCTTGAGATCCTCTCTGATGACTCTCCGGCGCAGAGCCGAGTGGTGGCTGAGCAGCCAACTGTCAGGATGGCTCCTGGGCTGAGGGGCTGACTCTGACTGAGAAACAGAGCCTATGGGTGAGTCCCCAGGACCCCGGACTCTGCCCGCTTTGATCGCCTGTCTTACAAAGTCACCCTCTTCCTGCCCCATTCATTTACACCTTCAGCAAAGAAGAAAGAAATAAGGTGATACTAATTAGACGTGGCTTCTTACCACCTCTGGGGAAAAGAGACAGAGTGATTCTAATGAAGCTGATATGCATCTGAGTCCTCAGATTTAAAATTGATTATGAATTTAATACGAAGCACATACACATTTTAATTCCACTCCATCTCTAAGGAAGAACTTGGGTTGCAGCTGTGTTGAAACTACCCAAAGCAGAGAACATCACTCTCAGAGCCAATTATTAACAGTCCAATTATTTTACCTAATAATTAGATTCTACTCATTATAGTTTACCCTAGCCCCTTATGAGACAGTTTTAAAAAGCCTAGACCCAGAGTGAACCTGAACAGTGCTGTTGTAGGATGGTTAAAGTATTTTTAAAAGCCAGTCTTTTGTAAGCTGTCTGGTCTAACCTCGACATTCCCTCTAACGACGAGAAAGCCCAAGCTGATGAAACCTCAGGGGTCAGAAGCCTGGAGAGTGGGTGAGGGTGGGTGGGTACAGTCAGGTGTGGCTAGAATGACCATACAATGTATCATCCAAACTGGGACAGTTGAGAGTGGAAGGCGGCACTCCTATTGATTATGCTGCGACAACACATGCAAATCAGAATCCAAGTCCCTGAGAAGCTGATGTCCTCAGAACACATCTGCATTTGCGGCCAAGGGAGAAGCTCGTTTCTTGACACCATTTTCTCCTCCCCTGAGTGGTCTCAGGGCTCCCGGGAAGTGCCTCTGGCACTTTGCTAAACCCTCTTCCTTACCCCCAGCTCATATCGCATCCCTTGCCCATCACCAATCCTAGGACCTGGTTACCGATGGCACTGCAGCAGGGGCACCCCACTCACCTGCAGCTCCTTCACCACGCGCTTTATGAGGAAGGTCCCCAGCTCCACCCCCTGCAGGCCTTGCTGGGTCAGACTGATGGAATAAAATATGGCAGCGGCGATTTTGTTCTTCTCCTCTGTTTCTGCCGGAGGACACTCCTTCACGATTGACTGCAAAACATGAATGATGGTGGTGAGCGGGCTTGGATGCTCTCACATCCTGCACCTCACCCGTTCACTTCCGGCCATGAGACATTCTCTCAGGGTGTCCTCTCAAGGACCAGGCTCTGAAGACCAAACACTACCTGAAATCTGGTCTGGTATCCCTGAAGGTGGCAACGGCACAACTTCCCTGGGTTGTGTGCTCAATGTCACGTCATTTCGCTCTCTTTGAAAGTCTCGTGCAAACCTTGTTGGATAGCAATTTATGTCCTTTTTGTCCTTTTCAGGCCGCTGTGCAAACTGAAATGTGATTAATCTGCTCCCCTTCAACACCCAGAGAGAACACCGACCCTTTGTCTAGGCCACCTGCCCCTTTCCGTAAGGCCTGCTTGCTCCCCGCTTTAGTTATTTGCACTCCTTTCTTGGAACTATAGTGTTTTCCATCTCTCAAGAGACCAGTGAGTCCTATATACTTTGTCTTTCAGGAAATTTACCTTTTCCTGACTTTTCTATGTACCTTTTTAAAAAATATATATTTTATTGATTTCAGAGAGAAGAGAGATAGAAACATCAATGATGAGAGAGAATCATTGATTGGCTGCCTCCTGCACACTCCCTACTAGGGACCGAGCTAGCAACCCGGGTATGTGTCCTTAACTGAAATAGAACCCAGGACCTTTCAGTCCAAAGGTCGATGCTCTACCCACTGAGCCGAACCTGGTAGGGCTATGCACCTTTTTTATTTTGTGCCCCATTCTTGTTTTTTCCTTGAAGTAATATGAGATATGACTTGCCACGTCTGATTTTATTAGCTTTGAGTTTTGACTGCGTTGTTTTTTGCACCCTAATACTCTGCAGGTCACTTGACAATAGTGGAATAGTGGGTGGTTACCTTTTAGTTTGCTTTGATGAAGGCACCAGCTTGCTTCTGAACACAGTTACACTACTCTAACTTCCATCAGCTACATTTGATTCCTAAAGTTGGGGGTGGTTGACCTAGAGTCCATGACGAGGCCCGGGAGTCCACAAACTTTCTGAAATTGTGGATGGAATGTGCAGGTTTTTGCACTATGTCCCTGGGGAAATGTCCTTAGCTTTCATCCCCTTCAGATGCCCAAAGAGTCTTTTCTGTGACTCCTGAAAAGGTAAGAACTGCGGCCGTAGGAAAGTGGGGTAGACAGTGAAACAGGCAGTGCCGCCTCCTGGGGCTGAGGCCAGGCCTCTCTCCTACACCCGTGCTACAAAGGACAGACCTCACTTTCCATCATTATTAATCTTCATCTTGGTGATTTATTTACTTTGCTTTTCAAGAATTCTGTAGGTTACCTTGTGGTTCCTTATTCAAAAATTTCCGGCAACTCCATTTTTAAAGTTTTCAAAATAAAAGTGAATCTTTCTTTGGTTATACAAATGAGATACACATAATGTGCAAGAGGCAAAAATACACACACAAAAAAGGAATCACAAATTACTCCAAAACCTAACACCAAGTCCTGCTGTTAGCCATTTGATGAACAGAACTTTCCAGGTCTGTCTCCTTGGCTATAGGTAGGTATACACAAAACTGTGTATTTATGTAATTCTCTCACAGGCCCAGATGCTCAATTACACACACACACACACACACACACACACACATACACACACACACACACACACACACACACACACACACACGGTGGCTGCCCTAAGGGCTTTGGCTAGAATCCCAATCCCACCCTTAATTATTCTATCATCACAGGCAAATGACTAAAGTTCTCCTAAGCCTCAGTTTTCTTAGGTCTAAAATAAGGACAATCATTGATAATACTAGGAATACCTAACTCAGAGTGCTGTGAGCAGTAATGCATGGAACGTGCTTTGAGGGCTGACAGACACTGAGCAAATGCTCAATCAATATTATAAATAAGATCATACTGCACACGCTATTCTGTAACCTGGTTTTTCTATGCACTAGTTTGTCAATGTTGGCTTTCCATGTCAAAAACAGAAAACGAAATCAGTACCTAAATACACTCTTCTGCCCCCATGCGCCTGCAGGAATGTCCCATGCATGAGGATGTACCAGATGGATATGCCATCATGTCTCTAACACACCCTCTACAGGTGGAGCGGTCATCATTTCCAGCCTTTCAGCCTTTCAACACTGTACAATGCCGAAACCACCTGCACTCTTAGATCTGAGTATTTCCCCAGGATAAATTCCTGAGAGTGACATTTTTTTTTTAAGGAAGACTGGTTGAAAGTTTATTTGAAAAGAATCCCCAGATCTCTTCCCCAATTTCCTGATGTGAGGCAACTGCCCCTCACCCAGGGAAAGACTGGAGTTTTATTCTTTTTTTTTTTTTCTGGGAAGTTTTATTTTTTTTTAATTAAAAAATTTTTTTTTCATTGATTAAGTACTGCATATGTGTCCTTATCCCCACATTGCACATTTTATATTTTAATAGATATCACCAAACTGTCCTCAGAGAGCTAGTAATAATTCTGGTGTGAAAGTATGCCAACTCTTTCAAACACAAAATCCTAAGGAACTTCTCCCTGGTGATCAAGAACACCTGCTCATTTGCCTGCTCGATTTCTCTACCTTCTGATACTAGAAATGCCACCCAGAGGGCCCATCCTGTGACCTGGTATCATCTCTCCAGCTTCCGAACAGGCCATTTCCATGCCAAAGCCTTTGCCCACCACAGCCTCCTGGTCTAAGCAAACCCGCTGTGATCCAGGTGTCCCTACCTTCCCTCACCTGTCTTTACTTCGTCGAGATCTGCTCGATTCCCAGTCCCCGCACTGGTTCTTCTGCCCCCATGAGTCTGCAGGAATGTCTCAGACATCCTCGCCCACTCCTTAAGGAGAAGCCAAGCTTGCTGCAGGCAGGGCCTGTCAAACATGGCCCCCATCACCTCCATTTGATGAACAGACCTGGCAGAGTTCTAGGCCTGTATCAGGCACACAGCACTGAGTCTCTTTTTTAATCACATGATGTTTAAAATTACCCACAGGCACTTAACAAATGCTGAAAAGATGAACCATGCCCCCTTCCTTCTCTTCTGCCCTCACAACTCTTTTCTGCCCCACAAAGATGTTCTGTAATAGACTTCAACCCTGTCTCAACTCCAAGTCAGTAGACCCAGATGAATGCTCTCCTCATTTCAAAACTGTCTACATACTACCCATCTACATTCTGTAGCTACTAAATTAGAGGTTTTATCCAGCAATTCAAAAATCCACAAAAGCCTAAAGCTTCTGAAAAAGGGCATAAAACCAAGTTTAAAAACCTTAAGGGCTCCGTAGGATGCCTGCCTTGCCCTGAATTTACGTCCGCAGGTACCTGAATGTTGCTGGAGATGTCACTGGTCAGCGCCACATGCAAGACCACCAGGGGCTCCTCGGGGGTGGAACAGTGAGAAAAGAAGTAACATCTTCTGTATGGTCCGACACGTTGTTTTATATCCATCCAATTCTTTACAGGGTGCACAGCCTCAGACCTGATAAGATTGTAATGAGGTAAGACAAATGTTCAATTATAAGTTAAATAACCATTGCTGATTCTGATTCATATTACTCACTAAAGTCAAATAAATCCTTTAAATACAGCTTCAATAGCCTCTTCAGGAAAATTTAAAGAAAATTATTTTAATGTGAAACAGCAGACTAAAAGGAACTACAATTAATGACCACTTTACACGCAAAACTGTGCTCTAATTTTTAATACCCGGTGTGAAGATTAGTTTGCGAGGCCCCTGGGAAGCAGTTATGCAGCAGATTGTAACGCAGAAACTAACCAGATGCTTAGGCGTTGAACATGCTATGTCTTTTATTTCCTTTGAATCTGCAGTTTGAAGTCAATGTTGCAAACATAGGTCTCTTGGTTCCCTTTGACTAGCAACCTCAGCCACCCACTGTTTTGTCTTCAACATGTGCAATGGCAACAGTGTCTCGAGTCGGTTACACCTCAAATAGTACAACATTTTCCAAACCTTAGATCATGTAAGGCAGCACGAGGTGTGAAGATCCTGAGGCGGGAAGAGCTGCCCATTTGTGAGAACAACCATGACATATTAGGCTGCATTTTACTGTGTCTTTGACATGTTGGAATTATGTTCAATATTGTTAATTTAGAGGTTTTTATCCCAGGGAGAAATTTTAACGATGAGATAGATGCTGTTTAGATTAATGCAAATACTCGGTCCAGTGAATTCATACAGCTCTGATAATGGGATCTGGAGAAAAGGGGGTCCCTGTGCTTTAAATACGAGGACATAAATGAGACCCTGCATGTCACCTGCGAGGACAGCCACATTTGTGTTTGAGTTTTATAGGGTTGGAACAAAATATACAGGTGAATGGAGACTGGCTTTCAGCTAAGATATAAGAAACGTGACAAGCTGAGTACTTACTCACTGATTTTCTGAAGCACTTCACATGGCGAATGCCAGGTCACCCGTTCGAGGTTTAGGAATCCCGAAGAAAACCACTCCGTGAGCATGCCTTTCAGCACACCATTCATTTCCTGAAAAGGAGAAGAGAAAGTGTCAACTTTCCCAAGCCCATCTCTGCACTGTCACCAGCACAGTGAACTAAAACACGAAACACAAGCTCAAAGGAGACTGCAAGATGCTTCTCTAAACGGCCTTTTCTGAGACAGCACTACTGCCCTCTGACCTCAACCAAGTTACACCGAATGCAGCGCTTCACTTCAATCTGTAAGATACCTGAATGGGAGCAGTCAACTTGAATTAACTTTCCCAAATCAAATAATATGCTCCAATTGATTCCATAGAACACAACTAAAGCCAGTTAGCAGAACAGTGAGTGGTGTGCCGTAAGGGAGGCACTAACGCAGTCAGCACAGAGCTCCAGTCCCATGCCCTCAGGAAGTTTCTGATAAGCCAAAGCATCATTCCTCATTTCCTAGGAGAAGCAGGCACTGGGTCCAGGTACCGTATTTCATCAACTCTAAGATGCGCATTTTCATACTTTAACATCTCTCAGGTCAGGATGCATCTTTCAAAAGAGGGCAGGGCACAATTTAACTGATAGCATTTTCCCCCCTTAATGGGACATAAAATAATATTGTATCTGACAATCAATGCATTCAGATTTGATGAAATTATTCTAATTTTACTTCACTTACTTATATCCGATCTATTTCTGAAAACTGAGTCAACTTTACTACTGAAGATAATTTTCACTGAAACCTTCCAAGCAAGATTGGAACAAGAGGTGCGTAAGGAAAGGACAGGAGCAGACCCTTCTCAGATTAGCCTGCTGTGACCACACTGAACCTGTAACAGCAGGAAGCTTTCTATAGCCAGAGTGGTGGGGGAGGGGGGAAATCTAGGACCAACTGGGGAGACACAGAGTCAGACTCAAACTGAACTTAAAGAGCTGTCCACAGATGTCCTCCTAGGAGTGTGAATCTCCCCATGGAAGTGACCAAGCACAGGGTCGACAATGTGATGGAGCTGTTTTAAAAAGGATTTAAACGCCCTGGTTGGGTGGCTCAATTGGTTGGAGTGTCATCCCATACACCAAAGGTTGCAGGTTCAATCCCAGGTCAGGGCATGTATAGGAGGCAACCAATCAATGTTTCTCTCTCCTCTCCTTCCTCTCTCTCTAAAAATCAAGAAACATATCCGCAGGTGAGAATTTAAAAAAAAAATCATTTAGCCAGGCTGGCATGGCTCAGTGGTTGAGCATCGACCTATGAACCAGGAGGAGGTCACGGTTCAACTCCTGGTTGGGGCATATGCCTGGGTTTTGGGCTTGATCCCCGGTGTGGGGTGTGCAGGAGGCAGCCAATCAATGATTTTCTCTCATCATTGATGTTTCTATTTCTCTCTCTCCCTTCCTCTCTGAAATAAAAATATATATATTTAAAAAATAAAAAAGGATTTAAGCATCTGACAGGCAGTTGGACCAGATTACCTTTGCAATTCCTTTTAACTATTGATTAATTCCATAATCTAGTCTCCATTACTTGGCTCCAAGCTCTGAAAAGGCACAGATCATTTCCAATTCATTCCTCTAGTTCCCAAAGCACTCAGTGGGGCCGTCCATGTGGAAGATGGCTAACAGATTGATATCAAATGAAAAAGAGAAGAAAAACTGAGAATTGGGGATTAAGAAGTAGAAGGAAGGGAGGATATGAGATGTCATTTGCCAGGCAATACAGAATGGCTCCTTATGAAACTGTATTTACTGCATTTGGCTTCAATGGTTCTTAATCTTCCCCTTAAGTATGTGATAAAGACTAGAACCCCTCCCCCAGAAAAATGCACACACATTAATTAAATTTTGCATACAACTTCCTGGGGTTCATAGACCTTTTGAAACGCAACTATGGATCATCCCCAGGGGTTCATGGACCCCAGGTTAGGAACTCTGCACTAAATGGTTAGAAATGGATTAGTCCAGTTCCATGTAAAATGTACTGGCATCTCTATTACATTCATAAGAGAAAAAGCTGGACGTAGTTTCAGCATTAATTCAGAAATAATTATTAAAGAAATGATTTGGCTGATGAAAGCTCCTCGTCTAAAAGTCTCTTCATTCTATTTTGGGCTATTGACAGCTATAAAATGTGACACTGGTCACAAGAACCGGGAATCTAGGTTAAAGGTTACATGTCTCCACTTAGTTCTGACAGTACAAGAAGCTGTTCAGGCTGGGATGAGCCACCCCTGCAGCAAGGCTACCGGATCACAGAAAGCAGGAGGGAAAGAAATCACTGCTGCAGAAATCTGCTCATTAATCCTGCAATCCTGTATCCACAATCCCAGAGTGAGAAATACAGCTCCCGGGACCACTGTGGCGATGCCAGTCAGCGTTAGGTCTCTCTTTTCTGGACTGCCAATTCTTCTTATCCCGGGTGACTGTTCAGAAGGCCAGCCAACTCTTTCAGCAGAGAAAAAGCTGTCTCCCAACTGCCCTCTGAAGTCTTTGGCTATAAAGGTCTCCTCATTTTTGATGTGAAGAAGAGTTACTTTTCATTGCTCAGAAGCCCTGAGGGAAGGGAGCTGAAAGCTATGGGGAAGGGTCATAGTGCTGAAGTTAAAACATTTTAGGTACAATTCCAACTCACGCAGCTGCTACACTCCAGGTGGCTGGGGCCCACTTTCCTACCTACAAATAAGGCTTTTTTAAAGGCTAGCTAAGCACAGAATTTAGTAGAACCAACAAGGACCACTATACTAACTTAAAGCAGGACAAGCCACCAAAAAATGTACGACAGTGCCTACCAGGGCTGGGCACTGCAATGGTGAGGATGCTAAGCGTGTCTGACACACGTTTAGTCCTTCTCATATGTTCCACCTATGCACACCTGTCATTTCACCATAGTTTCTATGTTTCAATCACCCATCAATAAACCCTTTCATTTCTAAATGCCAACTTCCCTCTAGTGCCCACAGATTGAACAGCACTCAGACCTTCTGCTATAATGGGGTTCGGTTCAGTTTCATTGGGGATTTAATCTCAGAAATCTAACTCTTCAACCCAAATGGGCCTTTGGGAATGTTCCTGGGGAAAAACAAAAAGCCTAGAAACCAACACAGAAACCACATACCACCCTCCCCTCCACATAACCCTTCCCCACCATGTTCCACACACACACACACACACACACACACACACACCTCCAAGCAGGGCTGGGCACACACCTAAAAATTTACAGGGCATTTTGTTCAGGAGGCATCCGTGTATCGGATCTGCTATGTCAGAAAACAACACAGATCTTTGACTTTGCCAGGTTGTAAAAACTTTCTTCAACGTAGCACTTGCATCTTCTCAGCAGAGACTTGACACTTACTCTGAACTTATCAAAAAGGATTAAGATCCTCGTAGGGGAGAAAAGAAACCTGTCTGACTTAAACTGTCCAAGGAGAGACAGACCCACGTGGCCTCATGTCTTTACTCTTCATCCTAGGCGACACTCGAAATGCAAGTGTCAGTCTTCTGGATTCTTCCCACATTTCCAATAATCACAACCCTTGGTCAGAGCAGAGGTCTTAACAAACCTACCCTCATTTGTAAACCGTATTTTTAGTAAAGCTCCACCATATCCCTCAGGGCACTGCTTAGAAGAGAAGCAGGCTGACCTTGAGCATACCAACCACCAGCTGAATTTCTCACCTCAGTGCAGAACCAGCGGGCCCAGGGAGTTAAGTGGCTTGGCTAAAGGCACATAAAATCGTGCCTCTAACCAGTGGATGGCAAAGACAGGATTGGGAACCTGCCTCTTGTCTCCCCACCCAGTGCTTCTTCCACTATACTGTCTGGCCAAAGACACTGAGAATCAGCATCCTGTCTGGCCTCACATTGCTAGTTATTCTAAAGACTCCAGTAAACGAGAACCCATGCCAGCCACACAGTGGACCAATCCATTCCAGGGTAAATGCTCAGGGTAAATCCATTCCAGGGTAAAAGCCCACATGTAAACCAGTGTGTGTTCACTTGACTTTACCTAGCAAGTCCTAAGGTCAGCAGGGGCCAGGCAGGTAGCATGCCTGTGTGACAGGGTGTCTGCTGTGTGCACACAGGAAGGGGGGCTGACATGGGGAGCAACTGTGGAGGAGTTCCCCACTCCCCAGTGTCACAGGCCCCTGGGGGTCTGGGACTCCTGCCCTACAGCACCACATGCCAATCGTCTGGTGGCTTCTAACACTGAGACCCTAAAAGCAAGAAGTTCTAGCTCAATCCCTTCTTTAACTTGAATACAAAATCCAGAATGAGACAGAAGGGAATCAAGATGGACACTAAGTGACTCTGGTGATAGATTACAATTTCAGATCCTAGATGACAATTTTTATAGATTAAAAAAACTTGAATTTCAATGATAGGGATTTAAAAAAATTTTTATGTAACTATGTAGAGCAAAGAAGGGAATCACCAGGTTTAGCCACTAACAGACATACTAAATATAAGGACAGGATATTCAGGTAGAGAAATGGAGGAGGCATGATAGAAACTAGAAAAGGTTTCTGCACCCAATGTGTCCACCACGTGCAGAGGCAAAGGTCAGGCTATCATTATTTATCCTTTGTTCAAGAAATATCTTTGTGCCCAGCTGGTGTGGTTCAGTGGTCAGGGCACATGCCCGGTTTGTGGGCTTGATCCCGTGTGGAGCGTGCAGGAGGCAGCCCATCAATGATTCTCTCATCATTGATGTTTCTATCTCTCTCCCTCTCTGAAATCAGTAGAAATATGTATATATTTTTAAAAAATATATTTTTGCTGTAGGTACACATTTCCCCCTCACCTGCGTGGACAGCTTGGTTAAATAAATAAAGGAAGCCTGAACATCTGAGGACCTGGTGCTCAAAACCCTGGATTTTCCTGGGCAATCTCCTCTCTTCCAAATCAAGTCTCAACATCACAGCTTTCAGCTGCCACTATGTTCCTTCTCCACTGCAGGGTAACTAAGCATTTTCCCATGTGGGCAAGAGCAAGGGGACGCATTGAGTAATGTGTCAGAAAATCAGAGGATTAGAATGGGATGAGGCATTAAAAACCTCCCAGGGCCAACACACGCTGAAATCTGCCAAGGGCAGCCTGAATGTCTGATGTCTCTCTCCGCTGTGCAGAAACCCTCCCAAGCCCTCTGGGCTTCCTTCCAGGAGCAGAACCCTGTGAGTGGAGCAATCTGACATCAAGACAAATGGCAATGATTAGTGTGCTGACTTTGTCTTACGGCGGGGCACCCAGGAGTCTATCTCAATGCTTCATTCATCATTTTGCTATGCAAGAAGTTTAAGACAAGATTTCCAGTTTTCAAGGAGCTGATCATCTAGTTGGGAGCAGAGGAAGTAATACATTTCCAACACTAAATTTTGTGGTTGATGTATACCATCCAAGTGAGGGGCGAAATAATGTCAGGAAGCTCAAAACTGGGTGAGACCACTTTGAGCTGGAGTGGCTAGAAAAGCTGAGTGAATGAGCTAAGGGTGGAGGCAGCTCGTATGCTACCAGGACTCCCAAGCAGGAATCACACAGGGATGTGGGTTCAGGAACTTTCCATCCAAGAATCAGCATGGCTGGAGAGGAGAGAGTAATGGAGTGTCAAGATGGAAACGTTGTCCAGGATGGTTTGTTGTGCATCATAAATGCCAAAGGAAAGACACTAAATGCGATCCTTCTGGGATGTGAAGCTCGATGACTTTTCAACAATGGAATAAAGGCTGACCTCTGGTTTTAGAGAAAGATGGGCACTGGGATTGCTGATAAGACAGACGCTTGCACCAAGTATTAGAAGGAGTAAATACAGTCACAACTAGAGAACCCTGAACCCCAGATCAGTGAAATTAAACAAAGCTACCAACGAACTTATTGTTTTACCAGCCCTCCACTTTAGAGAAAAGGGCAAATTCTGAGAGAACAAACCCATGTTAGATCCAGTTAAAAATGGTCAACTCCAAGAGTCCCTGCTTAGTGATGAAGTACAGACTGGCTCCCTCACCAGCTCTGTACTCTGGGCACTGCACCTGGCCTCATCTATGACACAGTTCCCCATGGCTTGCTGAGGAGGAAATGAGCAAATGTGTGAAAAGCACCCTTCCCATTCTAGGACAGAAACTCCTGGACCAGGTGACCTGGGAGTCTGGAGCAAGCCTCACACAAGATAAATACTAGACAGCCACATGTCCAAGGGTGGATGGACGATTTCATTCTGGGACAGGTGACATTCTACCTGTCTCCAGACCCCTGTGCAGTAAGAATCAAGTTCCAGTAGGCACCCAGACTCTAGACCGCGGAGACCTCAAGTTCTAGTCATCTCTGTGTATTTCACAGGACTTCTTAGGACGACGGCTTACACATAATGGGTTGCACAATTAACTGTGCTGACACAATCCAGGTTTTTAGAAAGGCTTTTTGGTGCTCAGCTGGGTACCCGTTCCAAGTATACCACACAGATGAAACCTCTCAGCTACAACAGTAAGTCTTTGTGAGGCATACTAACCATGAAGGAGGCATGCCAGTCTCTTAAAACTAGGCGATGGCCTTATCTAACAAGCTGTGCACTGTAAGGACTGGAGCCAGACATGACTAGAGGGAGCTAAGATTCAGAAAGCCTGGGAAGGGAGGGTACGGGGTTTGGGGACTCATCATGGGGTGTGCAAGACTCCAGGCAGGGGAAGCGCAGTGTCTGGGGCTGGAGGAGCAGTGAGGACTACAGAGGGGCTGCCACGGGCCCACGGACCTGGATGCAATGGAGGGCACGACCCGGGCTGTCCCCGGCGCCAGGGGGTCGGGGCGGCCCTGGCGGGCCTTCCTTTCTCTAGAGCCGAACTCTCCCACCGCAGGTGCATCGGAATCACCCGCGGAACGTGTTAGCCTGCGGATTCCTGTTCGCGCGTCCCAGAGATGCCGGTTCATTGTGGCGGGGGAGGAGCGGGGAATCTGCATGACTACCATGTTCCGCGGTGATGATGCTCTGACAAGGTAGCCTGGGCGCCGTCATTTCGCCGTCAGGGTCTGATTATACAAGTGACTCCCAGAGCTGCAGCCCTTCTCTCTGAGCTCGGAACCCAGGCCCCGGCTGCCTGCTGGCGAGCTGTTCATGTGTGCGGCCAATGGGGCTCTCCTGAGCACCCGGTTCCCAACCTGTTCCTCCCCCCTTAGTATTCGCTCGTTCGTTCGTTCGTTCATTCAACAGAGCGTTTATTACCCACTTGGTATGTGCTAGGACAGCTAGGTCCTACATTAGGTACGGTGATAAAATAATGAACCAGACAGACCTGATCATGCCCCATGGAGTTTACAGTCTAATGAAGGAGACAGGCGATAACATAAAACTAAACATTGTGATAAGCTCTATAAAGGAAATAAACGGCGGAAGCATATAATATAGAAGGGCCAGCGTGGACTTCCCACTGTGAACAGGGTCATCAGGGAAGGCCTCTCTGAAAATGTGACATTTAAATGTAGGTCCTGGCAATAATAATAACAATGTTTAGAAAGGGGAGTAAGTGTTGGTGAGGATGTTGAGAAAATGGAATTCTCGTGCACCGTTGGTGGGAATGTAAAGTGGTGTAGTCATTCTGGAAATCGTTTCGGCCTCAAAAAGTTAAACACAGAGTTACCTTATGGCCCAGCAATTCCACTCCTAGATACGCAAGGAATTGTAAACATAAATTCACAGAAAACCTGTTCATGAATTTTCATAGCAACATTATTGATAATAGCCAAGAAATAGAAACAACCCAAATGTCAATGAACTGATGAATGGGATGAACCAAAAGCTGCATACCTATACAATGGAATATTATCAGCCATAAAAAGGAATGAAGTACTAAATACACATTACAACATGCATGAACCATGAAAACATTATGTCAAGTGAAAGAAGCCAGGTAACAAAGACCACATATTATATTGTTCCATTTATATGAAATATCCAGAATAGGCAAATCTATTGAGTCAGAAAATAGATTAACGGTTGCCTAGCACCTGGGAAAGGGAGAAAAGGGAGTGACTGATAATATCTATGGAGTTTCTTTTCAATGATGAAAATATTCTGGAATTAGATGAATATTGTGCATGTATTAAAGACCACTGAACTGCTCACTTTTAAATGGCTAAAGTTGTGATTTTTGTTATGTAAATTTTATCTTAAAAAAAAAAAAAGACTGCCCCAGAGAGATTAGCATCTAGAGAGAATCTGTAGAGAGAATCTGATTGGTCCAGTGTGGATCAGGTACCCAGGCTGGGATACAGGGTTACATGGATCAAGCAGGAGGCTGGGAGGGAGTCATCCTTTTGGGTGGGGACTTAATGTTCAGAGGACAGGGGTATGGGCTGGGCCACTGTCCCAAGAAATGTCTACTTTATTATTATTTTTAAATATATTTTTTATTGATTTCAGAGAGGAAGGGAGAGGGAGAGAGAGATAGAAACATCAGTGATGAGAGAGAATCATTGATTGGCTGCCTCATGCACACACCCTACTGGGGACCAAGCTGCAACACAGGCACATACCCTAGACTGGAATCGAACCCGGGACTCCTCAGTCTGCAAGCTGACGCTCCATCCACTGAGCTAAACTGGCTAGGGCAAGAAATGTCTACTTTAAGTATAAAAAAATAGTGTTAAAGAAAATCCTGGAGGAAAAAAATCACCCATAATTCTAGCATCTTAATTAGGGCAGTTTTTATTCTGCAAATCCTTCCAGTATTTGCTCACAGGCCAACATACTTTTTCTAGTTGTAATCACTGTCTGTGCTGTTTACTTCCTGTAGTTTTCACTTCTCATCCTATCACATATCTTTCTCATGTTTCCAAATCATCTTCATAATCATCAGTTTTAATGGCTGCCTGACATTCAATTGAGTTGCTGCACCATAATCTCTCTCTCTTAATCCCTTTGCCATGTCTGGATATTTACATAGCTTCTACTTTCTTTGGTTGGAAAAGCATTTAAATAGTCATTCTGCAGGGAATACTTCCATGCATGCTGACTCTCATGCTGACTTTTTCTTTACTGGAGTTGCCCAAATTGCTTAAAAAGACCAACTAGGATAAATTTCCCCATGAAATGTCAAACTAACAAGAAACCTAGAACGAAAAGAGACTCATGAACTCACTGAGCTAGCTGGGAATGCAGTCGCAATTCCTGGGGACTCCCTCCTCCTGCCCCCCAGGGAAGTCTCTGTTCTCGCTGGTGTGTTTATGCCTCTCTCCCCACCAATAATTCAATGAAGTCATCTCTGCTATGAATATACAATACTAATGCAGATTTATCTCTTCATTTGGGTTGTGTCAGATTGGGTTGTTTTTGCTGTTACAGTGCTACTCTGAACATCCTTAGTCATGTCTTTCAGTCCTGGGGTACACGTGCAGGGGTCCCTCTAGACCAGTTTCTCAACCTTGACACACTAGACATTTAGGGACAGATTCTTAGTGTTGGGGGCTGTCCTGTGCATTGTGGGATGTTTAGCAGCATCCCTAGCCTCTGCCAAGATGCCAGCAGCATATCCCATTTGCGACAACCCAACATGTCTGCAGACATTGCCAAATGTCCCCTGGGGGACAAAGCAGCCCCCCCACTGTTGAGAACCACTGCTCTAGACCAGTGGTTCTCAAACTTTGTTGCACTTTAGAGTCACAGGGGGGAGCTTTTAAATATTCCATGCCCAGACTGCACTCGGTCCAATTAAACCGGAAGCCCTGGGGCACACTGCTGGCACTGATCCTCACACTGCCTGCACCCCAAAATCACCTGGGAGCTTTAAAACACACTGATGCCTGGGCCACAACCCAGAGGTTCTGATGTAACTGGTCTGGAGTGGGGCCCGGGCATTAGGGTTTTAAAAAGTGAAGCCTCAGGTGAGTCTAACGTGCAGTCACAATGCCTATGAGATTGCTGAGCCGCAGGGCTGCACTTTACTGAGTATCAGAAAATGGTTTCCAACCATGGTTCCCAATGGTGTCTTTGACTTATGTCTGCCCTCCTCCCCCATCGCTGCCCTCAGCGCTGAGCTCCATGAAGGCAGCGTCTGCCTCATTTATCTTTAGATAACTGTTGCCTAACCCAGTAGCTCGTACAGAGTAGCTGCTTAATGTATATTTGTTGTTGAATGATTGGGAATGGGTTATAATTTTGCTGAAATTTTAAAACACCTTGTTGTTGGAGCCAGTAGGGAGAGATGCAGAATTAAGGCGACTGGACATGGAGCCAGCACCCCATGGATCTCTAACACATTCCTCAGTGTCAGACTAAGAAAGGTGGTCAATGTCAGCAAGTGTGAGAACTTGTAGATGCTTCATTCTGACGCCTCTGAGGACTTCCTGCTATTGGAAGCAGAGGGGGTGCCAGGAGCAAGGGGCTTTGGGTGCTGGTAGAAGGGACTCAGGACTGTGATGGGGAGCTGAATGGAGACTGGGGTGAAGGGTCTCCTAGGTACCATTCCATGAAATGCTGTCCTCCCAACATGTCCATGTCATAATCCCTGGAACTTGGGAATGCTGGGTCACATGGCAAAAAGGAGTTAAGGTTGCAGATGGAATTACAGTTGCTGCTGACCTTGAGATGAGATCATCCTGTGTTACCAGTGGAAGAGGGAGGCCGAAGAGTTAGAACCAGAGAGAGATTTGAAGATGGAGGAAGGAGCCACGGGCTAAGGAATGCAAGTGGCATCTAGAAGCTGGAAAAGGCAGGGAGACAACATCTCCTCTGGAGCCTCCAGAAGGGATTGACCGCGTGTGATTTTAGTCCCCGGAGACTCGGGGCGGACTCTGACCTCCAGTCTGTGTTGTTTGAAGCCACTAAGTTTGTGGTCATTTGTTACAGCAGCCATAGGACACTTACATACCTCCCAAGGTTTGCTTTGTTTGCTCCAAAAGGAAATGCAATGGGGAAAGTATGTTTTCTATCAAACTCTGGTCTTTATTAATAAGAAAAGCAAATGTTTGATACTGAGCATGCTAGGTACCCGACATTATCCCGTGCGCTTCACATGAACTCAGTCCTTTAACCCTCACAGCAACTCTGAGAGGTAGGTTCTATTTTTATCTGTATTTTTTACTATTAAGGTAAACTGAGGCACAGAGAGGCTAAGTAATCTGTCCAAGGTTGCCCAAGCAGTCTACGTCCACAGTCCACGTCACACACTGCCACGCTTGTTTGAGAGGAGAAAAGCTTTGTTACTGTAGAGCAAATACACTTCTGTAGTGGACAGATGAGGGTTGGGATGATGGTTCTGTGAGATTCCAGGCAAGTTACTTAATCTCTCTGAGCTTTAGTCTCCTTACCAGCAACAAAACAAAACAAACAAACAAAAAAACACATGATACTACCTTAAAGGGTTGGCATTTGGTGACATGAGGAAAAATATGAGAAACCACTCAATAACATATTTTATTTCTTGCCCTTACAATATACATTGTAAAATGGTAGATAAGTGGTTTAGAGAGAGACACTGAATTCTTAGTTCTTGGGTTCAAATCCTAGAGCCACCACTTGCTTACTGTAACAGTAAGGCAAGTTACAACCTCTCTAGCCTCAACTTCCTCATCTGTAAAATGGGTGCAGTGGAGACAGTACCCCTTCAAAGAGCAGTTGTGGAAACTGATTGGGACCTTGTGTGCAAAGTACTTGGCACAGTGCTGGGGACTCAAGGAACTCAGGGGGCGGGGGGTGTTAGTCCTTCTGCTTGTCCCAGACAGGAGGGAGGAGCCCAGTGATGCTGGTGGGTTTGGAGGGGCAAGAAGAGACCATGTGAGAAGCAATGGCTGACAGGAACCCAGAGGGAAGGGCTGAGCAGGACAGGGGTGGGCCTGGGACCAGAAAGCCAGGCATTTCTTAGGACAGAGGGTAGGCAGCTGGAGCTTCGACCAAGCCTGCAAGGACCTTGCCTGCTTACACAGGGAGGTCATGCAAAGGGCGAGAGAAGAGTGGTACTCAGAGCCCCTCTCTGTTCCTGACCCCTGGCTTCAATCCCCTGCGGGTGCATGCAGCAGCCTCGCTCATCTGGCGCTCATATATTGCCACGTGAAAAATATCTTCATACAAAATACCATGATTCTATTTTTATTAAAAAAAAAGCATTCTGGAAAAAAGTTCACCAACATGTTAATAGTGGCTATTTCTGGATGGTGGTATTTCTTTCTTTTTTTAAAACTGCCTTTTAAATATATTTTTGAGTTGCCTGAATTTTTTTTATTATAATGAGCACATGTGACTTTTAATAATAAGAAAAAACATATTTTCCCCATTTCCATTTTAGGTGGAAAAAAAGAACCTATATTTATCTAGCTTCATTATTTGTGCCTCTTCCAGAAAGCTATGCTTCCTCCTTTATTAGATGTGATCCGATGCCACGAGCATTGGAGAGCGTCTACTCCATGCCAGCTCTGGGCCCTCGTGTGACAAAGACGAATAAAGCACGACTCCTGCCTCCGGAGAGCGCAGTGCCCGAGCCATCGCTCCTGGGTTGGTAAACATCTCACGTCTTCTGCCCTAATAACTACAGTAAATGCAGTTCAATCTCTTGACAACTCAGTGTTCTCACCAAGACCCAAGTTATTGTGAAACGCTTTGTGGAGGATAAATTCAATTTTTATAGCATTTTCAACACGTTCCCGGGGGCTTCTGCACCACACGGGGTCACTTCCTCCCTAGACTAAGTGGCCTCAGGCTGTAAGATGTCCTTGCGGCTCTGTAATAACAATGATGGTGCCCCGTCTTCTGAACACTGACTACACGTTTGGAAAAGTGTTTGATCGCATTTAATTCTTAGATAACCCCAGGAAGGAGGGACGTTATTGTTTCCCCACTTCACAGATGAGAAAACTGAGGCTCAGATAGTTTATGTAATTTGCCCAAGGTCACACAGCTAGTCAATGAGGTGACAAGATTTGAACCCATTCTAGGCATAAGATGCTCATCCTGACACCAAACCACTTTCTTATGTGCATCGCTGCAATAATACTTCCTGTTCCCCACGTTCTTCTAGCGCAGGGGTGGGCAAACTTTTTGACTCGAGGGCCACAATGGGTTCTTAAACTGGACCGGAGGGCCGGAACAAAAGCATGGATGGAGTGTTTGTGTGAACTAATATAAATTCAAAGTAAACATCATTACATAAAAGGGTATGGTCTTTTTTTTTTTAGTTTTATTCATTTCAAACGGGCCGTAGTTTGCCCACGGCTGTTCTAGCGTCTTACTGACTCCCCACCAAGGGGTAAAGCCTGACTCTCCTCCCCTTGAATCTTAGTGGGCGTGTGTAGCAGCCAGGCGTTCACTTCTCAGATCCCTTCCAAGAAAGGCTGCACGTGGGTGATGGGCACACGAGGTAGTCCTTTAACGATGTTTATTGAGTTGTACACTTGAAACCTGTATGTTTTTGCCAATGTCACCTCCCAATAAATTTAATTTAAAAATAATAAATTCGATCTGAACTTAAAAAAAGACTTAGTGTCAGCTGCAAGGAATGTGGTTAGCCGCAGTCTGCAGCTGTTGGCACCTTCAGCACGCACCTCAGCGCTCACGCCAAGGCCATGCCCTTCCCGGCAGCCCCGCCAATGACTCAGCAGGGCAGGGGCTAAGCCTTGGCCACTTCTGTCCAACATGGGCGTCCTTTAATGGACAACCTTTGCTCCAAAACATGAGGATGAGCCACAAGGGTCCAAGCTGCTTTGCCCTCTGAGGCTCCTCCTGCCTGCCCCTGCCCTTCCTTCACAGGGGCCAGATCCACGCTATGGTCTCAAGGCTTTTCCTGCCCCATCCTGCTTCCTCCGCCCTCCTTTCTCAGGCATTACCCCCCGATAAACCTCTTGTACTCCTAACTCCGTCTCGGCATCTGCTTCCCAGGGACTCACCTGACACAGCTATTGCTGTCTTATAACCAGCAGGATGTGGCAGCATCACTGCATGCCTTCTGTGGCTGGGGCATGAAAGGTGAAGCAGCATCCACATCTTTCACCAGCGTACATGCTCTTGAAGCCTTCGGCTGCCACGTAAGCAGGTAAAAAGCCTGAGGCCACCATGTTGTGAGGAGCCCACGTGGAGAGGCCCTCGGCCTACACAGAGGGATACATAAGGTCAACCACCAGGTCGGCCACCATTTACTCCAATCCCTTGCTGTTTCAGTTCTAGCCATTGCTGGACCGAAACCACATGAGAGACCCTGCGTGTCAGCTGCCCAAATTCCTGACCCACTGAGAGTGTGAGATGCAATATTGTTGGTTGTTTTGAGTGACGACGTTCTGGGCTGATTTGTTACTCAGCCAACAGGTAAGTGGTACTACTACAACTACCCTGTGGACAGAGGAATGTGAGCCGGAGGCCTGCCATTCTTCACAATTCTAAAGCTTCTGTGCTGCTAAGAGCCTGGCACATAGTAGGTGTTCACTACACATTGTTACTCCTTAGTATGCTCTGTAAGATTATAAATGTGGATGAACTGCTTAGAAGTAAATGTGTAACAATTGAAAACTCTTTCTAATTAGATTCTGTTGAGGATCCACTCTAAGACACCCTACAAATATTTGTTGATTAGAGAAACAGAAGGTGCTTCTAATACTTGGATTAAAATCTATGAACCTCAAATTTATGAAATCCACAATGTCAAATAAGAAGAAATGATTATCACAAGGTATTGGCTCTTGACCAATGTCTACATAGCTATAAAGATGTATGCAATTGATACTAAGGAAAGAAAAGTTGTTCTTGCATCTCTTTGGCCCACCCCAAAATCTGATACAGGCTATGATATCCTTAAGAAGGAAGAGACAAAAAGAAAGAAAAAAGACAGGAAGGGGGAGGGCGGGGGGAGAAGGGCCTGATGCCTGGTGCAGTAGAAAGTTCTGAACCCAGGAGGGCGGAGACCTAATATGCAGCTTCAGACACTTGTGGGTTGTCTGGTTTCAGGGAACTCTTTTTTTTTTTTTTTGAGCTAAGTTTTTTTCATCTGTAAATGGGGAATAATCATAATAGTGCCCTCCTTAATGGATTGCTATAGGAATTCAATGGGATATGTAGGAGAGAGTTTTATTGACCTAAGTACATATGGAAGCTTTGCTCATTTAAAATTACTAAGAAACAGCATATTTGTTTTCTTGTTGTAAGGGTGACATTAAATAGCCCAGGAAGTAAATATGATCATTGAAAACAGATTTTTGAGCTGGGCATACCTGGGTTTGAGTCCCACCTTCACCAAGGCACATGTAATTTTGTTGGTAAAACTGTCGGCAGAATCTTAAAGCTGAACACATGCATTCCACATCACCCAGAGTTCCCTTCTAAGAATATACCGAACAGGAGTGCTCACCAAAAGAGATGAACTAGAATATTCAAAGAAGCAGGGGGTTTTGAAAACCCAGACTCGGCTACTACCAAATGTCCACTGCATTAGTTTTCTATTTCTGCATAACGAACTGCCACAAAATTAGGGGCTTAAATTATTTAACTCACAGTTTCTTTGAATCAGGAGTTTGGGCACGAACTTTCAATGCAGGTGTCTGCCAGCCAGGCAGCGGTCTCATTTCAAGGCTCGCCTGGGGAAGGGTCCATTTCCAAGCTCATGTGATTGTCGGCAGAATTTAAAACCTTGTGGCTGTTACACTCAGGACGTCTGTTTCTTGCTGCAGCTTGAGGCTGCCCTCAGATCCTTGCCATAGGGGCCCCTTCAAAGCCAGGAAAGGAGGGAGTCTCCTTGCAAGAGGGAGGGTGCCATCCTACCTAATGTAATCATGGACATGAATTCCAACACCTTGCAGTGTTCCCTTGGCTGGAATCAAGTCACACACCCTGCCCACTCTCACAGGTGGGACCACAGAGACATGAACACCAGAGGGGGACCACCTTAGAGACTGCCCACCACACCCATGCAGCGGAGAAGGATAAGGACAGCGTGGACTATTCTACGGCAGTGAGAATGAGCAATCCCAACCTCATGCAACAATATGGATGAATCTCCAGTTTGAAATGAAAAAAGCCAGACACAAAAGAGTACATGCTATGTGGTTCCATATGTAAAGTTCAAGAACTGTCAAAACCTATTTCTGCTCTTAGAAGTTAGGATGGTGGTTTCTCAAGGGTGGGGGATGAAATATGAAGATTTTTTTTGGGGGGGTGGTGGTTAGTAATGTTGTGTTTGTTGACCTGGAACACATTATAGGTGTGTTCATTTATTGAAAACTCATCATGATAGGTTCACCTCCCTGTATATGTTTAACATTAAAAAGGAGGAAACCAAGATGGCGGCATAGGTAAACACCGGAGATTGCTGCCGCAAACAACCACTTCAAAAATACAACTAAAAGACGGAACGGACATCACCCAGAACCACAGGAAGGCTGGCTGAGGAGAGACTCTTCAACTAGAAGGAAAAATAACAGCACACCGAGGCTCAGAGGAGGCGCAGTGTGGAAAATACTCAGGTGCGGAGGTGCGCGCGCAAAGCGGGCTGGTGGCTGAGAGCGCGGTTGTCGTTTTATGAAATATGACTTTTTTGGGGGGGTGGTTAGTAATGTTGTGTTTGTTGACCTGGAACACATTATAGGTGTGTTCATTTATTGAAAACTCCTCATGATAGGTTCACCTCCCTGTATATGTTTAACATTAAAAAAATTTAAAAATTGACCGAAGAAGTAGAAAACCTAAATAACCTGTATCAGACACTGAAGTGATAGAGCCTGACCATTTCCTAAACCTCCCCCAACAAGGCACAAATCTTCATGACACACATAAATTCTTCTCTAGCTTAATTTTAGCTGTTTCGCACTGCATTCAAAATAAAATTTGCATTCCAAGCCATCACCCACATGACCCTCTGTGTTCTGACCCCCATCTGGTTCCACCTGTCACCAATCTCATCACCTGCCACTCTCCTATTGCTCTGAGGTGCCAGTCATACTTGGCATCTCTCAGTCCCTCTAGAATGCCAGGCTCCTTCTCACCTCTGGGCATTTGCACATGCTGTTCTCTCTGCCTGGAACACGTGTCCTCCTCATTCTCCAGGTGGCCAGCAGCATCTGTTGTTGCCTCTCAGAGAGGTCAACCCTTACCCAGACTATCCCCCAGGGTCTACAGCATTGCATGGTATTGGTGGGTTGAACAACAACACCTGGCCTTCTCACGTCTCCCAGTTCCCATGTCCTGTGAGGGAGGGACCAGCAGAGGCTACGAAGCATCTCTGAACAGTTTCCAGATTCTGAAGGAGATGTGTAGCCCGGGTCCAACCAGCGATGGCCAAAGGGACCCTTCTGAAGGCAGTGGGAGTGGCCGCAGTGACATCCCCAAAGCTTCCCATTACATACTTATTCATCCTCTGAGCCTCAGCCAACGCACTGCTTCCCCTTTCAGCTTGGGTTTCTATGGTAAAACCAACATTGCTCATTACATCTCTTCCCAGGAGGCAGCCACAGGTGGCCGATCTCCAAGTCATTTGCACAGGCTGCTCCATGCTCTCCCCGAGCCTGGCTGTGGAGATGGAGGGAAAGTACTGTCACCACAGGACAGGACATTAGGCAGCTGAATCAATGTCATTGCTGACTGACAAAGGGCAAAGAGAAACAGATCTGCTCCTTGAGATGAAGGCTGTAGGCTTCTCCAAAATGGAATGAGACATGTCAGGAATAAAAGCAAAACAAGCAAACAAACAATAGTGGGCATTCTCTTTTCTTGATTACATCCTCCGCATTTTTAACTGCCAAACACAGGGCTGCCTTAAACAAGGCCATCAGTTCAGTCCCGGAACTGGTGGTGTTCAGCCACCAAAGGCATCGTTCTGAAATTCTGAACCATGACATCCCTCTCCTGCTTGAAGCTTGTCAATCCCCTCAGTCACCCAAAAGAAGACTTTTCAGCGGTGGTTTGAAGCTGTAGCATTTTGGGTTTGGAGTGGTTGAGTGCTGTGTTCCAAATAACTTATTACTCTTAAGAGCTAAAATATGGCTGTTTGCAGATGACTTAAAACTTTGTTTAAAAGATTTTAAAATTGATTTGAGAGAGAGAGAGAGAGAGAGAAAAAAGATTTTAAAATTGATTTTAGAGAGAGAGAGAGAAACATTGATGTGAGAGCAAAACATCTATCAGCTGCCTCCTGCACGCCCCCTGCTGGGGACCAAGCCCAAACCAGGGCATGTGCTCTGACTGGGAATGGAACCCGCAACCTTTCAGTGCATGGGACAATGCCCAGCCAACTGAGCCACCCTGGCGAGGGCAAAACTTTTTAAGTTATAAATTTCTGATTTTTAATTAAAATTTTAAAAATTAGAAATACATATGTTTATACTAGCACAAACTGTAACCAGCCCAAATATCCACACCAACAGGAGAATGATGAATGAACGGTGGCGTATTCATACAATGGAATGTACTACTCAGCACTAAAAACGAACAAGTAACTGATACACACAACAGCACTGATGAATCAAATAAACATAATGAGCAAAAGAAACCAGACACAACAACTGTGCATTGTCTGTTCCATTTAAATAAAATGAAAGATGAGAGGAAAATAATCTATGGCAGTAACAGAACAGTGGTTACATCTATGGGGGCGTGTGTGTTCACTGGGAAGGGAGCCTTCTGGGTGCCGGGAAAGTTTTATATTTTCATCTGAGTGGCTTTCACAGACGTGTATCTATGTAAAAACCATAGGATTGTACCCTTAAGATTTGTGCACTGTAGCCTCATAAAAACGGTGGGTTTAAAGTTATCTACATGTAATCACCCCAATACGCTCACTTGTATTCTGAACAATGAATGTATAGGGGTTAAGAAAGGGTGAAGCTAGAATTAGTGTGTTTGGAATTCCACAAAGGTGGAGTGTCCACGAGGCTGTACTGACTGTGGGAAGACTGCCTATCCCTCTGTTCAGCAGGTGGAACCCTTGACCTGGAGAAAACGTGGCTCTTCACAAAGCCCCGTGTGATCGCCCCTTCTTACCCCCGCAGCTCTATCACTTTCAGCTCCCTAAACACCCCCTGTGCTGTCTGACCGCCAGAACTGTAAGAGAATCAATTCCTGTTGTTTTAAACCACTAAGTTTGTGGTAATTTGTTACAGGAGCCACCGGGAACAAATACAATTATTATGATTATTCCTGTTATTATTTTCCCTATCTCTTCCTTCCTTTTTTTCTGCCTGCCTTCAAGAAGGAAGGTATCCATACACAAAAGTCAAATGAAAATGGATTACAGACTTGAACCTGAGGCCTGAAACTGTAATCTTCTAGAAGGAAACATAGGGAACAGCTTCTTGACAACAGTCTTAGCAACGATTTCACGGATATGATACCAAAAGCACAGGCCAAAAAGCAAAAATAAACAAGTGGGACCACATCAAAAAGCTTCTGCGCAGCAAAGAAGCAATCCAGAGTGAGGAGTGAAAAGTCAACCTACGGAACGGGAGAAAATATTTGCAAACCATACATCTGATGAGAGGTTAATATCCAAAATATATAAGAAACTCCTGCAACTCGATAGCAAAATCCCCCAAATAACCCAATTAAAAAGTGGTCAAAGAACTTGAATAGACATTTCTCCAAAGAAGACATATGAATGACCAAAAAAGATATATAAAAAAGTGCTGAACATCACGAGTTATCAGAGAAATACAAATCAAAACCACCATGAGATACCACCTCACACCAGTTAGGATGGCTATTATGAAAAAGACAAGCGATAACAAGCATTGGTGAGGGTGTGGAGAAATGGGAACCCCTTTGCACTGTTGGTGGGAATGCAGCTGCTATGGAAAACAGGAAACTTCATCAAAAAATTAAAAATAGAACTACCATATCATCTACCAATTCACCTCTGGGTATGTTTCCAAAAACTGAAATTAGGATCTCAAAGAGATACCTGCACTCCTATGTTCACTGCAGCATCAATTCACAATGGCCAAGGTATGGAAACAACCCAAATGCCCACTGTGGCATATATTTACAATTAAATATTGTTCCGCCTTAAAGAGAAGGTATCCTGCCAGCATGGATGGACCTGGAGGACATTGTGTTAAACAGAAGGACAAATACTTCGGGATTCCGTTATTCAGACCATCTAAAGCAGCGGTTCTCAACCTGTGGGTCGCGACCCCTTTGGGCGTATAATGACCCTTTCACAGGGGCCGCCTAAGACCATCGGAAAACACATATAATTACATATTGTTTTTGTGATTAATCACTATGCTTTAATTATGTTCAATTTGTAACCATGAAATTGGGGATCACCACAACATGAGGAACTATATTAAAGGGTCGTGGCATTAGGAAGGTTGAGAACCACTGACCTAAAGCAATCAGACTGATAGAAGCAGATAATAGGCTGTTGGCTGCCAGGAACTGAGAGGAGGAAATGGGGAGTTGATGTCAAGATTCAATTATGCAAGATGAGTAAGTTCTAGAGATCTGCTTGCTGAGAGCACAGTGCCCTTGGTTAGCAACAGTATACTGTGCACTTCAGCGTTCGTTAAGCGTGTAGATCTCACGTTAAGTGTTCTTACCACAAAAGGCAAACAGTGAAAAGAAAACAAAACAAAAACAAGCAAGCAAACAATCAAAAACCAAAGGGACAAGGAGATGCTTGAGGCGATGAATATGCTTATTACCTTGACTGTGGTGATGGTTTCATGGGTGCACACCTGTCCAATCGCATCCAACTGTATGCTTTAAACATGCACAGTTGATACTTCAATGAAGCTGAAAAAAAGAAAAAGAAAGTACAGATTTCTTGAGCTTGAAAATCTCCCCCCTTTTCCTGCTGAATCTTCTTAGAGGAGAACTTTGATGCCTGTACCTCCATTTCCCCACTACCCACCCTGCATCGTTTTAGAATTCAGCGAAATTCTCCTGCGAAGTCCACATGGATCTGGATCACTGGGACAGGCAGAGGTAAGGATTGAGGGGGCTTTAAATATGTATGTGTGCCCTACTGTAGACTCACTCATTCTAAATCTTAGGAGATGGGGAGAGGATATAGAAATCTCCACTAAGAAAAAACAGCACCTCCAAACGGGGGCTGGGGGAGGTAGCAGAGGGTAAAGGTGGGTAAACGGAGATGGAAGGAGACGGACTTGGGGTGGTGAACGCACAGTAAGATATACAGAGGATCTATTATAGAAGCGTACACCCGAAACCTATAGCATTTCATCAGCCAATATTGCCCCAATAAATTCAATTAAAACCAAAAAACACCCCCAGCACTTCAGAAGATTCTTAACACACAGTAAAGACTTAAGGACCACCCATTTGGATGTAAAATGCATCTCCTATTCACATTTTGTTAATATTGTAGCAAAACCTAGACGTTCCAGCAGGGGAGGATGTTACTGCATGGAAGAGGAGGTCTTTGGCTGGAAAATGAGATCTGACAAGCCCGCCTTCCAGAACAAGAAGATGAAAATGTTTCCTTTGAAAGGATGTCCACCTGTGAAGGGGCCTCCCCACCGCCCTCCGTTTTGGAGATCTCAGAAGAGAACGGGGCACTTGGTAGGACAAACACTGGCCAATTCTGTGCAAGTTCCGAGAATTTGGGAAATTGTCAAAACACAATGCTGTTAAATTAGGAAGATCTTTGTTTTTAAGGAAATTATTTTGACACCCATTGCCATGTCAAGTGTGTTTCATTGTAAGTTGATTGACTCTCATTGTCATGCTTGGCACTGTTTTGAGGAAGCGGTGAATGAAAGAAGCTGTGTTTCTTGATCCCTAGATGAACCGAGAAATCCAGAAATCATAGCAAAGTGGCGTTCACTCTTGGACTCAATTTGCTCTCACTTTTCTGCATCTTTATGGATGAGGCTTGTTCCCGGCATGAAGAATTGCATGGATGGAAATTCTAACTGGAAGAGAGAGAGAAGCAGCAGCCTTGTGCAAGCAATTTATACATTGTAGCCTTTAGTACCCCCCCCCCCCCCTGCAAAGTCTGGCTTAGTTTCTCAGTTTTAAAGATGGGAGAGCCCAGGATCAGAGAGGTAAGAAAATTGCCCAGATCATTCAGGGAGTGAGGAAGTGCTTAAATCATGATTTGAACCAGTAGAAAGCAAAAGAATCATGCCAAAGTTACCTAAACTAGAAGAGGTTTGCCCTATCTGGTTTGGCTCAGTGGACAGAGCATCGGCCTGCAGACCGAAGGTTAGATTCTGGTCAAGGGCCCGTACCTCGGTTGCAGGCTCCTCCCTGGCCCCGGCCCTGGTCCCGGCTCTTGCAGGAGGCAACCAAATCGACGTTTTTCTCTCACATTGATATTTCTGTCTTTCCCTCTCTCTCCCACTCTCTCTAAAAATCAATGGAAATATGTCCTCGGGTGAGGATTTAAAAAAAAAAATGAAAGGAAAAAACAAACAAAACAAAACAAAACAAAACACAAGAGGAGGTTTATTACTTTCAGCCAAAAGGGCAGAAATGTGACTGAAGAAATACCACGTGCATTAGCTGAAGATGAGGTTCAGTGCCCCTCAAAGCGCAGCCCAGAAAGTAAGCTTGTGGGGACTGCCCTGCTGCGACTTTTCACATCCAATCTGCCCCTGTCACCATTTCTCTCTTCCTTGGGCCAGTCATGGCTCCTGCCTAAGCGCTTTGTGGCAGGCAGTGTGACGGCCTCTAAAGATGTCCTCATGTTCATCCCCAGAGCCTGTGAATGTGTTTCCTTACAGGGAAAAGGGGACTTGCAGATGTGGTTGAACGAAGGACCTGGAGATGGGGAGATGATCCTGTTATCCAGGTGCACCCAATGCCATCACAGGGTTCTCGTGAGGGGGAGGTGAGAGGGTCAAAGTCAGAGAAGATGTGATGATGGAAGCAGGGCCAGGAGCCGGGATGGAGCCACCTCTCGAAGCTGCAAAAGGGAAGGACATGATTCTCCCCCAAAGCATCCAGAAGGAACCCCGCCCTATGACGCCGTGATTTTAGGCCAGTGAGACCCATTTTGGACAGCTGACCTCCAAAATTGTAGAACAATACCTATGTTGTTTCAAGCCACTGAGGTTATGGCCATTTGTTTCAGCAGCAATAGGAAACTGACACAGTTTCCAAACATTTTTTAAAAATATGTTTTTATTGATTTCACAGAGAGGAAGGGAGAGAGAGAGGGATAGAAACATCAATGATGAGAATCATTGATCACTGCCTCCTATATGCCCCCCCACCCCCCAATTGGGGATGAAGCCCACAACCCAAGCCTGTCCCCTGACTGGAATCAAACCGAGACCTCCTGGTTCATGGGCTGATGTTCAATCACTGAGCCACACCAACCCAGTAAAAAAATAAAAGCTAAACATTTTTGATCATACATACCCATCAGAAAAAAATCTGTACTGCACAGATTTACATTATATGTATACTAGTGACCCAGTGCACAGATTTGTGCACATTGAAAGGAAATTAATTAGAAGGTGGCTAGAGGGGTGGGACTGGGTGAGATAGGCCAGACACACCCTGGAGCCAACCTCCCACGGTCCCTCCCCAGCGTCTGTGGAATGAGTGGGGTCCCTCTGGCAGGTGGGGTCTGTTCCTCGGCCCAGCCTGCAGGGATCAGGCTGAAACCGGCTCTCCGACATCCCCCGAGAGGTCCTGGAGTGTGAGAAGGCACTCTGCAAGGCTGCTGTTGTACAGGGTGTGGAAGGCAAATTCAACTGTGCAGTAAACCAGATTCGGGGCGAACAGTGCCCCAGCAACAACATAACCCACAGCCAAAGGTGGAATCTCACGGCTCCGCGAGGAATCGGGCTTCCTCCTCTCTGGTTTCAGGGTGCTTCACCTGAGAACTGCCACTGCCAAGTCACTGCAGCTCGACAGCTCCTGCATTGAGTGTCTGCCCTCTGGTGGTCAGTGCGCATCATAGCAACTGGTTGGACACAGCATATTAGCCTTTTATCTTATATAATAAAAGGCTAATATGCAAATTGACTGAACTGTGGAACAACTGGTTGCTATGACGTGCACTGACCACCAGAGAGCAGAGGCTCAATGCAGGAGCTGCCCCCTGGTCGTCAGTACGCTCCCATAGGGGGAGCGCCACTCAGCCAGAAGCCCTGAGCCAGGCTCATGGCTGGCGAGTGCAGCTGCAGTGACGGGAGCCTCTCCCGCCTCCACAGCAGCACTAGGGATGTGTGGCTGACAGCTTAGGCCCGCTCCCTGAGGGTTCCCAGACTGCAAGAGGACACAGGCTGGGCTGAGGGACCTCCACCCTGAGTGCATGAATTTCGTGCACCGGGCCTCTAGTATATATAGAAGATTATAAAGCAAACAAAAACATAAATGTTAAAAGGGATAAAATAAAGAGGAATAAAAATATTTCAAAATGCATTTTTAAGTTTAAATGCACCAACAGTACAGATTTCTTTTGGTTATCATTAAAATTATTTGTATTATATTAGAGTGAAAGATTGAATATGCTTCATTACATTTTAAACTCTTTAACACTTTTTGATATCATAATTTAAGGACCTGATTCTAAGGTTCAGTAGATTTTAGTAGGTAATTTGAAAGACTATCATAGCTGAAAAATATTCTACACAAAGATTCATGGATCTATGTGTAAGAAGATAATGTTTATTTTTGAATCCCAACCACCAATTATGCAAAATTTTTTGCTGGCATCTGACTAGTAAATTTCCATGATTCATGGTCTTGATGTTGTTCTTGCAAACTAATTGAAAGGTACTTACTTCTTTCAATATTTTTAATAAGTGAATTCAAAACCCAATAAAACTTTTTGAGAAATTTTGTAAATAGTTAGAATGATTTATTTCCAAGCTCTTTTGTCACATAGCTTTTATAGATGACATATTTAACTGGGTTTTGTTTGTTGTTACAAAAAAAAAAAGCAACATGAAAAACTTCCCCATAGCAGGAGTTTCTTTAGAAAAGCAACCCCTTTCTCATCTGTATTAATATTGGAATCTTAATTCTGTTCCATTGTTCTGGTCTGTGTGTCTGCTTTTCTGCCAATATCATATTGTTTTAACTATTGTAGCTCTGTAGTATAATTTGAAGTAAGGAAGTGTGACACCTTTAGCTTCGTTATTTTTTCTCAGGATTGCTTTGACTATTCAGGGTCTTTTGTGGTTCCATATACAATTCTGATAATTTTTTGTTCTATTTCTTTAAGAAATGCTATTGGGATTTTGATGGGGAATGCATTAAATCTGTACATTGCTTTGGATAATATGGTCATTTGAAATATGTTGATTCTTCTAATCAATGAACACAAAATATCTTTCCATTTATTTGTGTCTTCTTCAATTTCTTTTAATAATGTCTTATCATTTTTGGTGTATAGGTCCTTCAAATACTTTGTTAAGTTTAACATGGATGGACAAACAAGACAAAGAGAGAAAAACTTATAGACACCGTAACAGTATGGTGGTTACCCGAAGGAAAAAGGGGGGAGTAAAGGGTAAAGGGGGTCAAATATATGGTGACAGATTTAACTTTGGGTGGTAAACACAGAGAGCAATATACAGATGATGTACTACAGAACTTAACACTTGAAACCTATAGAATTTTATTATCCAAAGTCACGCAATGAGTTTAATTTTTAAAAAAAAAACTTAAAAAAAGAATGGAGTCTTTAGGTGCCAGATTGATACATCTATTTTTTTGAAATTAGTTGCTGCATTATATATTCTTCAGAGCTACCTATAATGACAGAAAATCTCAGAAAATTTAGACATTTGTCATTTTGTTCTTTAAAAAGTGTAACACTTTAAGTTCAACAACTCTCCTATGGCCTCTGCCTGGAGGTACTCAATGTCTGTGAGGTTTCTTCCCACCTCAGGATGAGCTCTGCATTTCAGGGTAACTGCACCAGCGCCATCTAGTGGCACTGATGCGAGGTGCACTGACTTCAATTTCTTTCCCTTTTCCCCCCTTGTTTCCTTTTTTGACCTTGGGCAAAGACGATTGGGTTAAACACAACCCTCAGTTCATAACACTCCATCATCACTGGTCCACCCAAGATCTCCCATTAAAAAGAAATTACTCCCTTGTATGCCCACAGGTCACTCACACTTCTCTAGTCCACTAAGAAATTATTCTCCTGTACTTAATGTGAGGTATAAGGTTTGTGCCCTGGAAAAATACATGTTGATTTGTATGATGTACATTTTTAATGTATGTAAATGGTATTCTACCCCATCATTACTTTTTCACTGAGCATTTGTCTTTAAATTCATTCATACTGCTGTGGGTGCACCTCAACTGTCCCTTCTAACTCCAGGCCACAGTATGCAACCTATATTGTATCTCTCTCTCCCAGGATGGACATCCAGCTGGCTTCTGACTCCTTGCCACCATAAAAATAATGCATTGGACACCCGTGTCCCTGGCCCTTTAAAAAGCTGTGTGTTCCGCTTCTAAGTGCTGGTTTCCTCCTCCCAGAGCTATCCTGCTCTCTCCTGCCCGAGGGACATGAGGAGCCCAGGGGCCCACATCCT
The DNA here is from genome assembly GCF_000412655.1 of Myotis brandtii. NCBI lineage: Eukaryota > Metazoa > Chordata > Mammalia > Chiroptera > Vespertilionidae > Myotis > Myotis brandtii. Next base: position 8,280,116 of record NW_005356042.1, read on the forward strand.
CAGCCACACGTGGCGTGACTCAGCGCTCTACTTCAGTCTTATACATAGAAAACGCTACCTCACTGTTCTAATTTCCATGATTATGAATGAATCTGAACATCTTTACAGATGCTTGTGAGCTTTGTGGGTTTCCTCTTTCACAAGTTGCCTGTTGATGTCTTTTGCCCATTTTCCTATTGGGATGACTCCCTGTTCCTACTGATTTCCAGGACTTCTGTGAATTGTCTGTGACTGTGCTGTCCAATGCGGTAGCTTCTAACCACATGCGGCTACTGAGTGCTGAAAGGGGCTGGTCCGAACTGAGACGTGAAGAGTGTAAAATACACTTGGAGGTTAGGAGGCTCGGTGTGAAAAAAGGAAAGCAAAATTCTCAGTAATACTTTTCTTTTTACTAATTGCATGTTGAAATGGTAATATTCTAGATAGATCAGGTTAAATAAAATATATTATCAAAATTACCTTCATTTGTTTATTTTTAAGTGTTAAAATGTGGCGACTAGAAAATTTAAAGTCCTGCAAGTGGCTCGCATTGTGTTTCTAGTGAAAAGTGCTGGGCCAGATAGCACGCCTTTGTCCACCTGAGACATTGCCAGTGTCTCCTCCCTTTCTGCCTCCTTTTCACCAACTTTATTCATGGTGTCCTTCACTTCTGACAAAGCCTTAATCTTGATGTAGTCTCATTCGCTGCTCTTGTTGCCTCATGATTGACGCTCTGAAATGTGTTTGGAGAATTTCTTCCTCTATCCTGACTCACAAAGAGATATTTTCCTAAATTTCTTCTATTAGTTTTGTAGTTTCATCTTCCACTTATAACTCTTTAATTCATTGGAGGCCACTTTTGTTAAAACTAAATGGGTTTTCCTTATTATCTATTAAGCAATCTACCTTTTCCCCCTACTAATTGTGGTGCTACCTTTATTGTATAGTAAAAACATTCTTTTTTAAAAGAAGTCATTTACTATTGAGAATATATATTCCCTGGTACATTTTTCATTTAATGGCTCACAAAAATAAGTGGCCTTTTGTGTATTTCTTTATTGAAACAAAATCTCGCAAATACCATTAGCTACAAGTTAAAAAAAAAAAATTCATGCTCTCATCCACTTGTATAGAAAACCTCCCACACAACATACTTCTAATTCTAGTTTGTTCAGATCTTCAGTGTTTTCTATGCCTTTTGCACTGGCGATGCTCACAAAGGGATGGATTTTACTTTCTGCACTTTTCTTTGTGTTGTTTCACCCATTTCTACTGCAGCAGGAGAACAAGCAATTCCCCAACGGCATGTGTCTCTTTTGCCTTTTATTAAGAAATCTCAAAAGAGACTTTTGTATAGTTATAATGACATTCAGTAAAATAATATAAAGTACTAGGCTCAGTACAGTCAAACCTCGGTTTCCCAACGTCTCCCATCTTGGACAATGTGGTTCTCGACCAAGTTGTTCACGAAGGGGGGCGGGAATGTGGGAATGTTCCAGTTGTCAAACAAAACTTCGGTTCTAGACTTGACAGCCCTTCCATGCTGATACCTGTTTGATCAGTCAGGAGTCCCTCAGGCGAGAAAGAGAATTCAGGAGTACGAGTCAGTTTACCGTTAAACCTTCCATTGTGAACACATCAGGAAATTGTGCTGTGAATATTTCCATGTTTTTTTTTGCTTTTGTGGCTGTTTATTATTATTAAATTAGAGGCCTGGTGCATGAAATTTGTGCACTGGGGGGGGGGCGGTCCCTCAGCCCGGTGTGCGTGCGCCCTCTCGTAGTCGGACATCCTTAGCGCTGTGCAGAGGCGGGAGAGGCTCCCACCACCGCTGCTGGGCTCGCCAGCTGTGAGCCCGGATTCTCGCTCCTGGTGGTCAGTGTGCATCATAGCGACTGGTTGTTCCGCTGTTCAATTGATTTGCATATTAGCCTTTTATTATAGAGGATGCTTACAATAAGTCATCATGGGCCCTAAGAAGGTTAGTGATAGCAGCAAAGTAAAAAGGAAGGTTGTGAGAACAATGATAGAGCTTAAAAAAAGAAATAACTGCAAAGTATGATAGAGGTGTTTGTGTGTCTGATCTGGCTACTTGAGAAATGGCTCACCTGTCCAAATTTCAAATGATTGGGAAACAGAAGCATGGCGAAAATGAGACTTTTAATAACACTCTTGAGAGTGAGCATCCATTGTACAGCACACACATGGGGCAGGGAACATAGTCCCTCCTCCAGTTCCTCATTGGTTGAGTACTATTTGGTCACCTGTTTCCTAATACGTCCCCTAGGTCTTGCTATATCCCATTGGGCCATTTAAAATACTGGGCTGAGACCTTTCTAGCTGTCTCCATCTCCCCTGTCTAGCTGAGGCAGACACCTTGAGGGTTGCTACCATGTTGGCCCACGTGTGCAGTTCTTTTTTTCCTACATCCTCTTCCCTCCTCCCCACATTCTGCTTGACCTGGGAAAATTCAGCAAATTCCATCAGAAGCCGACCATGCTGGGGATGGATCACAGAGGTCCATTTCTTACACTCCTGCATATGGCGTGGAGAAATCCGCGATTAGCACAACCATAAAGGAGGACATCCAGAGTGCTGATGTTGCTAAGGGTGTGAAAGTGCTCATGAAACAACCATCACAGGCAACTGAGAAAGGTTAGAACAGAATCATTTAGGGGTCTGGAATGGATTATTTCAATTTATATTATTTCTAATGGGGAAAAATGATTAGATTTTCAAATAAATCTCTTCTCAAATAGCCTTTCAGAATGAATTAAGTTTGAGAACTAAGGTTCCACTGTAGTGTCTTATTTTAAATATTACTGAAAAAAAAACTGTGGAGGTTTGCCTTCATGTCCTGGATTTTTTTTTTAAGGTCTTGTTCATCATGATGGCTTTGACTCTCACTAGCGAACGGCTACTGGTGTACAAGAGGGCAGGCTGAGAAAGGGGTGTGCTTTCCTGATCCTGTCCACTCCTCCTTCTCACCATCAGCAGCTGGACTTGATTTGGAGTAATCACCCCCTTTTACTCTCAGCAGGCGGAGTTTCTGTACAACTGACACCAGTTCATGTGATCCAGAGGTGAGCACATGACCCAGGCCCAGCCAACCAACCTATTCCATCCTCTCTGCCCCCCACCCCATTGGCTCATGGGTGAGCACATGACCCAGGCCCAGCCAACCAACCTATTCCACCCTCTCTGCCCCCCACCCCATTGGCTCATGGGTGAGCACATGACCCAGGCCAGGCCAATGACATTGAATTCTAGGGTTTTATTGGAATATTGGGAGAGAGATGCTCCCTTTTCACTGGGGCTGCTAAACTCGAAGATGTGAGCCTGGACCAGCAGGGAAGGCAGTTGGCCTGATACCCTAGTTTGAGTTCCTTCTTCGGCCTGCCTACCCTCCATGATGTGAGCCAAAAAATGCTCCCTGGTTTTGCTTTGTTTTTTGGCTACTTGGGTTGTTTATGGTCACTTTCGAACTAAAAATCTGAGGAACCACTTCAGCTGTTCTTTGTCTTCAAGGCGGTTCCGTTACAAGGTCTCCATGGCTACACCATGGAGGCTTCCTGGTGGGTTGTCTATTACCTGCAGCTTCCAGGTGGCATGACGGGAAAGCCCTTCTCACAGGTGCTCTCTCTAAGCTCCAGCTGAGGGCATCAACCCAGAGTTCACCAGCTTCAGGCCCACCTTCCAAACTACGTTAATTAAGTGTACTGATAGTTAAAAGTACTGTATTGTAGCCCTGGGTGGTGTTGCTAAGTGGTTAGAGCGTCGGCCCAAGCACCGGAGGGTCATGGGTTCGATTCCCTTTCAAGAGCACCTACCTGGGTTCCATCCCCACCCCAGTAGGGGTGCATGTGGGAGGCAACCAATCAATGTGTCTCTCCCATATCGATGTTTCTCTCTCTCTCCTCCCCTCCTCTCTCCTCTCTCCTTCCACTCTCTTTGAAAAGTAATGGAAAAAATATCCTCAGATGAGGAGTAACAAAAAACATACTGTATTGTATACCTGAAATTTGCTATGAGGGTAGATCTTGTGTTCTTGACACACAAAAAGAAAATGGCAACTGTGAGGTGATGGATATGTTAACTAGCTTGATTATGGTGATCATTTCACAATGTATATGTAAATCAAAACATCAGGTTATGTACTTTAAATATATACAATTTCCATTTGTCAATGATACTTCAGTAAAGGTAAGACAATTCCCACTTGTCAGTTATGCTTCCTCAGTAAAGCTAAAAAGAAACAACCCTGGTGAGAGTTCTTGCCTTTTATTTCTGATCTTTGCAGATGTTTTGGGGAGAGAGAGGACTTGCCAACTCAGCAACCTTCTGGGCACTGAACTCCCCGGGGAACCCTGTTAATAGACAGTGACAAGGCATCGAAAAGGAAGCACAGAGGCCAGACTTGAAAGGGTCTCAGAGATTCTGCCTTGTAGCCTCACAATCAGAGGACTTGCGACATCCTAACAGAAATCCAATGCTCATAATACAGTTTCATGGCAAAACTCTTTAGAAAAAGATCTGGAAGTTTCTTTTAAACTAAACATTTTCCTACCCAACAACCTAACAAGTCCACTTCTAGAATGTTACTGCAGAGAAATGAAAATGTGTTTTACACAAAGACATGTGCACAAATGTCCTCCTTAGTTTTATTCAGAACAGTCCCACGCTGGAAACAACCCGAATGTCCAGCAACAGGAGAACACATATTTTAAAAAGCGATCTATTCAGACTACTCAGCAATTAAAAAGAATGAACTATGAACAAGTAATCAATTAAGAAATGGTCAGGGGGCCCAGTCAGTGTGGCTCAGCGGTTGAACATCAACCTATTAACCAGCAGGATTCGGTTCCATTCCCAGTCAGGGCACATGCCCGAGTTGCAGGCTAGAATCCTGCTTAGGGGGCCTGCAGGAGGCACCAATTGATGTTTCTCTCTCATCATTGATGTTTCTGTCTCTCTCTCCCTTTCCCTTTCTCTCTGAAATCATCTATAATAATAAAAGGGTAATATGCTAATTAGACCAGACATCTTCCCAATGTCCTTCCTGATGAAGCCGGGGCTGGAAGGAAGCCAGCCTGGGTCCTGGGTGCCTGCCAGAGGCCAGAGGAAGGAAGCAGCCAGGTCCTGGGTGCCTGCTGGTGGCTGGAGGAGGGAAGCTGGTGCCGGCAGCCGGGGGAAGGAAGGCCTACTCTTGCACGAATTTTCGTGCACCAGGCCTCTAGTCTCTCTATATAAAACCCTAATATGCAAATAGACCAGATGGTGGAACAGAACCGGTTGCTATGATGTGCGCTGACCACCAGGGGCATGTGCGGAACATGGTGTGCTTCGGCAGCAGAGCGCGGAACATGGTGGGCGTCAGCCGTGGTGGGATAGTGGAGCAGGTGAGCGGGGGTGCTAGATCAAGGTGGGGCGCCGTTTACTGTCATCAGGGTGAGCCTCTGGTGGTTACTGAAAAGTCTTTGCTCCCATGTGCCGCAGTCCCGCATGGTGCTCGCACCTGCTGCCAGCGCCAGCCCCACTCGCACCCACTGCTGGTGCCCAGTGCTGGCCCTGACTGCTGGGCAGTCAGTGGGTAAGAGCAGCTGCATCTCACACCCACTGCCGGTGCTGGCTCTGCTTGCACCTGCAGCCAGTGCTGCTGCTTGCAACCACTGCCGGCACCTGGCGCTGGTCCCGATCGCTCGGTGTTGTCAAGGGGTGCAAGCGGCGGCTGTCGGCCCTGATCGCCCCTGAGGGCTTCTCCACTTCCCCCTGCTCCTGAGGGGCGATCGGGGCAGCAGCTGCCCCTTGCACCCACTGATGGCACCAGCCCCACTCACACCCACTGCTGGTGCTGGCTTCAATTGCTCCCCGCTGTCAGCAGATGCAAGCGGGGCCAGCGCCATCAGCGTGGGAGCGGTGGCAGTGGGAGCGGGGCTGCCGGTAGACAGGGGACCAGGGATTGCGGCAGAAGGGGCCAGGCGGGGGCGTGGAGGATGGGCCGAGACCCACCCCTGTGCCCACCACAGCTTTGCAGCCCACAGTTCCTTTCAAGGTGCACGAATTCGTGCACTGGGCCCCTAGTTATAAATAAGAGGCAGGGGAACTGCAAAGACATTTTTCCAAATAAGACATACAAATGGTTAAGAGGCACATCTGAAGATGCTCAACATCACTAATCATCAGGAAAATGTAAATCAAAACCACAGTGAAATATCACCTTACACCTGTTGGAACGGCTATCCTATCTAATAATAGAGAAACATGGTAATTAACCATAACTTCGCTACCCTTCCCATTGGCTAATCAGCGAGATATGCAAATTAACTGCCAACATAGATGGCGGCCAGCAGCCACACAGCTGAAGCAAACATGAGGCTTGCTTGCTCCAGCGATGGAGGAAGTCAAGGTTCCCCGCCTGCCGCAGCCCAGCTCTGAGCTCCGGATGCAACAATGTTGCAATTATAGAACCTAAACAAACCCCAGGTACCTGCTTTCAGCCGGCAGTGGGCTCAGAGCTTAGAGCGCCAGTGATGGCAACAGAGTTTCAATTATAGAATCTAAACAAACCCAGCCACAGCCTCAGAGCTGGAGTCGGCTCTCAGCTCCAGTGACAGCTATAGAAGGTAAATAAATCCCAGAATAA
>NW_005356042.1:8287281-8295901 GCF_000412655.1 Myotis brandtii
ACTGCAGTTTAGGCCTGCTCCCCGCTGGCAAGTGGACATCCCCCGAGGGCTGCCGGGCTGCCAGAGGGATGTCTGATTGCCATCTTAGGCCCATTCCCCCGGGGAGCGGGCCTAAGCCAGCAGGTGGTCATCCCCTGAGGGGTCCCAGACTGCGAGAGGGCACAGGCTGGGCTGAGGGACCCCCCCGAGTGCACAAATTTTTGTGCACTGGGCCTCTAGTTATATATAAAAAAAGATAACAAGCAATAACAAGGATGTGGAGAAAAGGGAACCCTTGCGAACTGCTGGTGAGAATGTAAACTGGTACAGCCACTATGGAAAACAGTATGGAGATTCCTCAAAAAGTTAAAAACAGAATGACCACACAATCCAGCAATCTCATTGCTGGGTATATGTCCAAAGGAATAAGTTCAGGATCTCAAAGTGATACCTTCATTCCCATGTTCACTGCAATAGCCAAGTTATGGAAACAACCTAAGTGTGCATCATGGATGGATAAAGAATGTGGTACATACTACATACAACGGAATATTCCTCAGCCATGGGAAAGAAGGAAACCCTGCCACTTGCAGCAACATGGATAAACCTTGAGGACATTATGCCAAATGAAATGTCAGACAGAGGAAGACAAGTACTGTGTGACCTCACTAAGGTGTGGAATTTAAGAAAGTCAAACTCAGAGAAACAGAGACTAGAATGGTGGTTACCAGGGGCTGGGGAAATGAGACATTTGTTCAAAGATTACACATTCCTACTTGTAAGATGAGTAAGTTCTGAGGCTCTAATGTGCAGCATGGTGATTGTAGTTAATAACACTGTATTATATACTTGGAAGTTTCTAAGAGAGTAAACCTGAAATGTTCCCACCGTAAAAGAGAAATAATAACTATGTGAGGTGATGCCAGTGTTAGCTAACACTATGGCGGGAATCATTTTGCAATATATACATGTATCAAATCACCTCATGTACCTTAAGCTTACACAACGTTATATGTCAATTACAGCTCAATAAAGCTGGGGGGGGTGCGGAGAATGAACTGACAAACACAACACGGACGAATATCAATGGGGGGGGCTGAGAATGAACTGACAAACACAACACGGACGAATATCAAAGTTATTATGCTAAGTGAAAGAAGCCAGGCCTGCTGGGCCGGTGTGGATCAATTGTTGAGCATCAACCTATGAACCAGATCATGGTTAGATTCCTGGTCAGGACAAATGCCTGGGTTTCAGGCTCGATCCCCAGTAGAGCGCATGCAGGAGGCAGCTGACCAATGATTCTCATCATTGGTTTTTCTATCTCTATCTCCCTCTCCCTTCCTCTCTGAAATAAAAATTAAAAAAAAAAATTTTTTTAAAAAGAAGCCAGGCCCACCAAGTGCATAGTACATGATTTTGATTATAGGTATTCCAGGACAGACAAACTGATCTAGGGCATAAAATTCTGCTTTGGTAGCTGTGGACCCATGGTAGACTGTCCGTTGAAAGCTGGGACCCAGGAAGGAAGGCAGCCACTTCCAGAGAAGGGTCCAGAAATACTCTGACTTCTCCCCTCCTCCTGCCCTCCAGTCATTGCCATGGTCTCCACTGCCCAAACCAGCTTGCACATACGGATACTGCCACACTTACACGGTCAGTGACAGAGCAGAGAGGAAAACCCAAGTCTACTTTGCTCCTAAGTTCGGGCTGCCAGATTTAGCCAATAAAAGTACAGGCCATGCGACTGAATTTGAATTTCAGATAAACAGCAAGTGGCTTTTTAGGATAAGTGTGTCTCGTGCAATGTTGGGACGTACTTACCCTGAAACATCATGCAGTGCTGCCCTGAAGTGGAAATTCAGCTGTGCATCCTGAAGGTGGTCCGGCAGCCCCATCCTAAGCTCATACTCTCTCCACGTCACTGTCCCCCGCCTCGTACAGGAAGAGACACATTGCTCCCAGCTCCGGGGCCACATTTTCCACAAGCCACGGAGGGGCGTCTTCATTTATTTAGATTGGAGAGCAGTCACAGGAAGGCCCATTTTAGGTCACGGGGAAGCAATTTCCACATCGCTGGCCCTCAAAACTGTGGTCCCCAGAGCGGCAGCGGCAGCGGCAGCGTCGGTGGGAACTGGAGGGCTGCCTCGGGGGCACTGAGTTAGAGTCTGGTTTAACCAGCCTCCATGCGATTCTGACACACGCTCAGATGTGAGAACCACTGCGCTAGACCCGAGATTTTCAGCCTTTTTCATCTCATGGCACACGTAACTAATTCCTACAATTCTGAGGCGCACCAAAAATATATTTTCTGCTGATCTGACAAAACACATAGGTATACTTTTGACTCATTCACACTGAACGGCTATTGTTGTGTTGGCTGCTGTCCTTTTTTTGTTTGACAATCGAAGGGAAAAGAGGTCAGTGCCCCTGTCTAAATAGTCAGGTACTGCCTGTTTGAACAATTCTTGCGGCCACACCGGGTGAAAACTGCTGCCCCAGATGAAGGGCTGAAGGGGAGCTTCTCTTTCTAGAGCAGTGGTTCTCAACCTTCCTAATGCTGCGACCCTTTAATACAGTTCCTCATGTTGTGGTGACCCCCAATTTCATTGTTACAAATTGAACATAATTAAAGCATAGTGATTAATCACAAAAACAATATGTAATTATATATGTGTTTTCCGATGGTCTTAGGCGACCCCTGTGAAAGGGTCATTCGAGCCCTAAAGGGATTGCGACCCACAGGTTGAGAACCACTGTTCTAGAGGAAGAGAAGGGTTCTGGGCAGAACGCTGTAAATTATTATCCATCACCACACAAGCCTCTCTGAACTCAATTAGCAGAGTTCTCACGATGTTTTCTTATTGTTTTTTAAAGATGTGTTTTTATGGATTTCAGAGAGAAAGGGAGAAGCAGAGTGAGATAGAAACATCAATGATGAGAATCACTGATTGGTTGCCTCCTGCCCACTCCCCACTGGGGAGTGAGCCGGAAACCAGGGCATGTGCCCTGACAGGGAATGGAACCGTGACCTCCTGGTTCATGGGTTGACCCCCAACCACAGAGCCACACCGGCCAGGCATCTCACAGTGTTTTGATAAAGTTGGAGGCTTGCAAGACATCACGATGACAGGGGCTCGGGTGGTGTGGAGGGGCCTGATGCTCAGCCTTCCCCGGGGCATTCCCAAGCAGGTGTCTTTCAACCCTTGACCCCTCCCCTTCCAATCCAGGCCTTTCCACCCCCATCCCTCCATAATTAAGCCATAATCACTTGATCATTAGTATCCAAGGCAGCAAGTAAGTGGTAAAAATAAGGATGCAGTGTTAGTTGTCCCTCTTAATGACATAAAGGGAGCCTTTTACATTTTGTAAAAACATGCCATTATGTTGATAAGCCTAACCTGACTATAGTTTCTTCAAATGCTTTTCTTGTTTCACATAAGACATTAAGGTAAACATTTTAAACAGTATCTCTGTGCGTCTCCAACATTAACAAATTATTAGACACTAATTGCTCTGGGTTCTAGCCACCTCTCTGAATAGACTGAGTTTTTCATTTGCAGAATTTAAAACATACCAGAGCAATTTACGTTCCTGAATAGCTACAGATTTGTTAGCTTGACTCAGAATCAGCAAAACCTGGGAAGCCATTATGTAAATATAGATAATGTCTCTCCAATGAGGATAATTAATGCAGAGATCTCCGGAAAAGCCTTCTCTTTATGATTAGGTCGTGACGAGCATTTGAAAGCCTGTGGGGTGGTACAAAGAACGCACTCCCCTTCTCCTCCCCCCCCGAAAAAATTCTGAGTCTGAGAAAGCTCCCAGGTTTCCATAGAGGGACACAAAGCAGAGGATGAAGACTGTTTCCTTCTCTTCTGAAGCTCCCGAGTGGACCACTGCAGAGTGGCCTGTGTCTGCTATTGAGGATTCTAATTTGTATTAAAATCTGTCGTTAAAAGTTGTGTTTATTCCTAATCAGGGCACAGATTTGCATGTGTCAGGTACCTCTAGGCAATGAGGTCTGTTTGCTGTTTCAGGAAAGGCCTTCCTCATCAGCTGATCTCATGCTTGTATTTGATGGAAGAGGAAACTGAGGCCCAAGGAAAGGCTAGAGAAGCAACAGGTTATGGAAGGGGACTGGGAACCTCCCCCAAAGTATGGACTGGTCTTTATAGTATTGACTGGCTTCAAATCAATGAAACTAACATTTTTGAGGGGGTGTCCTGGGCTTCGGTTACTCTACAAGGTGCGTGGAGGACAGAGTGATGGTAAGACATGGTCTTAGTCTTCAAGGAACTTTCAATCCCACATGAGAGTCACATGGGAAAAGAAATTAGCAACAATATGAGAGAGAACGGGAAAAAATGATGTTACTGAAATGCCTTGTCCTACGTGCCACCGGCCCTTACACACGCTGTTCCCTCTGCCTGGTTCACTCTCTCTCCCCGCTCACCTGGTTAACGCCCACCCGTCCTTCCTTGTCCCATCATCACTTCCTCTCCACTGGGGGGGGGGGGGGGGGGGCCGCTCGTGCACTCTCATTACACACTTAGTTCCTTAACAGAGTGAAAGTTCCCTGAAGGCCTCCACTGCATCTTTATTGCTCACCTTGGTATGCATGCACGCGAGAATGGAAACGAGTATATTCTAGGCCAGCCGTGGGCAAACTATGGCCCGTGGGCCAGATCCGGCCCGTTTGAAATGAATAAAACTAAAAAAAAAAAAAAGACCGTACCCTTTTATGTAATGATGTTTACTTTGAATTTATATTAGTTCTCACAAACACTCCAGCCATGCTTTTGTTCCGGCCCTCCGGTCCAATTTAAGAACCCATTGTGGCCCTTGAGTCAAAAAGTTTGCCCACCCCTGTAGGCACATTAAAACTGAAAAAAATGCTTTATGAATGCCCATCAAGATAACAGAAGGACTCAAAGGACAGGGACAACCTTTTCTTGACTGACTGTCCCACACATTGTAGGATATCTAGCATCTCTTTGAAGGCCACTGCTCATGCCAGACACTGTGACCACCAGAGAACCCCCACAAACTTCCAGAGCCCCCTCCTGGGGGTGGCAACTCCCACATTCAAAAGCCACCCCTCTAGAAACCCAGCAGAATTGGTTACATCCAATGAGACTAGCCTGTTGGCATGTACGGCATTGATGGAGACTGAGGAGTGCCAATGCAGTGGTACGCCTTTGCCCCTTCATTCAACGCTTATTTGTGTGTAAGTCGCACAGGCTGGGGGTTGAGGACTCACGGGTGAGCAAAACCTGACATGGTCCCTGCCTTCGTGGGCCTCCCTCCAGGATTATCACACAGGCGATGGGGGGGGGGGGGCGTAGATGGATGGGAGCTTTGCACCACTACAGGTTAGAAAGTGCTGGAAGGAGTTACAGACCTTCGGCAGGACTTTGACCCTCGTGGTGCACTGCATAGGAGATGATGCTGACAGCTCATTTTCACGTGTACACTCATCTGTCGGCCCATCTCAGATGACAAAGGAGACATATTTACCAGAGTTGAAGATGAGAATAAAAAGAAAGGGCTCTTACACTGGATGACAGAATTAAGGTTTGATAAATCTTAGCCGATGGAAAGATGGTTGGAGAATAACTAGAAAAAATAAAATGAGGTGAATTCTAAGAATTAGTCTTGTTAGCCCCTGTCCCAATTCCCACAAACATAGGACAAAGGAGACCCAGCTCAAGAGAAGTTCATACGAAGACTCCCCGGGAGGTTTAGGTACCTCCAGACCAGCAAGGGGGTGCGGGGGCCGTAAAGTAAAAGCAACCCATTGGCTACATTAAAAAAGGTATTGGGTCCAGATGCAGGGAGGGGACTGTCCCACTAGAGAGGCAGTTATTCTTGATGAAAATCATATTATTACTGTTACTGAGCCCCTGATCTTCCCCATTTACTGTTGCTCCTCTCACTCTATGAACATCCTATTGAGATCACTAAAGTACTGGGACTTTGAGAGAACCCGGAGAAAGCCCAGTGGAAGGGGGTGGCCCTCCTAACTAACTGTCTTTTTGAGTCTCAGCTCCACCAGTGTTTAGCTGAGTGACATTGGTCAAGTTAGTTCATCTCTTTGAACCTCAGTTCCATCACCTGTGAGGTGGCGATAACGACATGTGAGGATTGAAGGAAACAATTTATAGAGAGCATGAGGCTAGCCTTCAATTACCCTGAGGTCCCTCCCCTATAATTTCTAAGATTGGACGCAATTATATTTCTTCTTGCTTTTTCATCCACGTTTGATGAATGCTTAAAACGTTCCACAGAGTGAAAGCGAGGGTCTTGTTGCCAATCCCAATTAGGTATTACAAAAGCCCCATAAATCTCGGTGAACATGTAGGAAACTGAAGCTGAAATTGTACGGCCTCGACTGCAGAGCACACAGCCACGATCTCCTAAAGACCTCACGTAATTCTTCCCGTCTGCTTGGCAGTCCATGTCTATCCATGACTGGCCGGCATCGATTTCCTAACTCTGAACGCAACGGGTGGCTCCCGTTTCTCCAGCCAGGACGAAAGGAGGAGGCGAGAGGGTGTTGAAAACCATGGCCACTGGCTTAGGATTCGGGAGCATGTTAATCCAAATGAGTGACCTATACGGAATTTGGGTGTCTCTGACTTTTGAGAATGGAATTGATTATTGACCTCTATACCGCTCTTATTGCTTAATTAAATAAGCCACAGTCCCTGAGTGCATGCTGGTATACGTGCTAACAAGCTAAATAGGGAATAGGTGGCGTGGCTCTGTGGTTGAGTGTCGACCTATGACCCAGGAGGTCAGGGTTCGAGTCCCATTCAGGGCACATACCTGGGTTGCAAACTCGATCCCCAGTGTGGGATGTACAGGAGGCAGCTGATCAATGATTTTCTCTCATCATTGATGTTTCTATCTCTCTGCCCCTCTCCTTTCCTTTCTGAAATCAATAAAAAAGCTTTTTAAAAAATTCCTCTTAAAAAAAACAGCAACAAGCTAAATGGGAAGGCGTATGAGCTATCACACACCTGTCACAGCTCTGTGCGAGTGGGAGCCGGGGTCCTTGACAATTCATAGCTCATGTTCTACTTCCTGAAGAAGACAGACTCCACGCAAATACATGGCAAATAACCCTGGTTGCATATCAAGAGGAACATGTGATGGTTAATTTTGTGTCAGCCTGACTGGCCACAGGTGCCCAGGTTCAACATTCCTTCCGGGTGTGTCTGTGCTGGGGTTTCCAGGTGAGCTTAGCATTTGAACCAGTGGACTCAGTGAAGCGGCTGTCCCTCTCCAATGTGGGGGGCATCACCTAATCCCTTGAGGTCCTAAATAGAACAAAGGGAGGAAGAAAGAATTCACCCCTTTTCCTCCCTCACTGGGTTAGCTGGGAATCGCATCTCATCTCCTGCCCTCATTCTAGGCTTTATAGCATCAGCCCTCCTGGTTCTTATTGGCCTTGGACTGAACTATGCCACAGGCTCTCTCGAGCCTCCAGCTTGTAGATGGCAGCTTATGGGGCTTCTCAGCCTGCAGAACTGCTTGCGCCAAGTCCTCGTGATAAATACTTACATATCTGGATCTGCTCCTGGATGCGTTTCCCTAGAGAACCCTGACTGACTTGCCTCTGTTCTCTTATTTAACAGTCTGCCAGGCATGTGTCTGGCTCAGCACTCCCCACCCCATTCAGCTCTGGAAACAACCAGCAGGAATGGGGGGAAGTGGGCAGGAGGTAACTGGGGAGGAACAGACAGTGACTGAAACTGTGTGTGTGTGTGTGTGTGTGTGTGTAGCAGGAGGAGCACAGGAAGTAGAAGGTGGTCGTGCCTGTGGAAATGGCACTATTTGTACACAATTCTTCTTTCCTTCCTGTCCTTGCCAAGACATCATTGTAGGTGGAGTCACCCCCGAGTTAGAAGTGGGAGCCATCCTGCCTCTGTCCTTCCATCATCAGCACGCGGCCAGAAACTCAGAGCACAGTGACCACGCTCGGGAAGCTGGCTATCCAGCCAATGCTATTATCTAAATAATAATCGATATCCCATTATCCCACACTATGCTGGCCAGCAACTGTCCCCATCCAGGGTCCAATCTAGGATCATTCACCATATTTCAGAGTCATGCTAATAGCTTCTTAAAAGGGAACAATTGTGTGCTTTTCTGAAGTTTCCCGACAGTTTCCTTGTCCCCATCCAGGGTCCAATCTAGGATCATTCACCGTATTTCAGAGTCATGCTAATAGCTTCTTAAAAGGGATACAATTGTGTGCTTTTCTGAAGTTTCCCGACAGTTTCCAGCTTCAACTCAGGGGAGCCTTGCTTGGAAAGAGAAACCTTAGCTGCCCAGTGTGGGAGGGGCGAGCCCCAGCCTCTCTCTCCGTCTCCCTCTCCTCTGGGGCACTAATGGTGACCACTGGGAAGGTTTCACGTGGCCTGTGGCTCTCAGAGCTTTGCTGTCTGTCTCCACAGCAAGCAGGAGAGGGAAGCCTCCGAGGGCCCCTGCCCCTGCGTGGGAGTGTGGGGTTGCTGGGCTGGAGGAATACGCATCTGAGGCTGACCAGAGCTGCATGGTGATGCTTCTGAATCTGTGCAGCGACTCCCATTGTTCCCAGCCCCTGGCCTGCCCACTGAAACCAGTGCAGAGG
>NW_005356042.1:8297651-8311785 GCF_000412655.1 Myotis brandtii
GACTGAAGGGTCTTGGGTTGGATTCCCAATCAAGGGCACCAACCGGGTCAAGGGTTGCAGGTTCGAACCCCGACCCCAGCTGGGGTGTGTGCGGGAGGCAACCAGTTGATGTCTCTCTCTCTCTCTCTCTCTCTCTCCCCCTGACCCTTTTCCCCTTCCTCCCTTATATGCTCTAAGGATCAGTGGAAAAAATATCCTTGGGTGAGGATTCTTTTAAAAAAGTGGTTTTCCTACTTTCTTTGGAACCTTTTAGTCTTTTTCAAAATGAGAAAAGGACCAAGTTGTGTAAGTAGACAGCGTGAATCCTGCCAGGTTGGTTAACGAATTTCTAATTAAGGCCCTGACACGTGATGCAAGTCAGCCTCTCTGCACGTCCAAGGGTTCGGCCTTTGTCTTGTCCTAAATCCCACAAGAAGGGGAGTCATCTGCTTAGCAGAGTGTTTATTACACAATAAGCTGAATGTAGACACTGAAAATATTCATGCAAATATCTTCATTAGTAAAATCATGCAATTAACCTGAAATATGTGCTAAATGAAGCAGCCAAATTGTTGCATATTTTCCCAGCTCTTAATTATAATTTTGGTCATCAATTTTTCTCCTGATTACCAAAAAGGAAATCTTCAGCGTGCGCACGCTCTGAGGATGAGCCGGAACGTGAGATAAACCCCCGAACCGTTTTAGCAAAGGAGGCCATTAACCTTTCCTGTGTTTTTGTTCATCACAGGCATTTCCTGCTAATGCTCGCGGCTGAAGATGATTGGATTTTAACAAGAGCTTTTTGGATCAAGCGTCAGGCCTTCCTGGACTGTACATTTTGCAAGCGCCACTGTCATTAAAGGTTACCGGCACCCCCATTATCAACTTCCCGGTGCGTCTTAAATGGCTTTTGACTGCAGGGTAAAAATTCCCCCTAAGTGAAACTGACATGCAGCTCACAGCCTGACGGATTCGGACGGCCCCAATGCCCAGCGGCCGCAGCAGGCGGGCGGGGAGCAGTGCGTCCTAGCGGATACATCTCCCGTGTCCTTTGGTCTCTTCTTCCAATTCACTGAGCTGTCGGGACTTGAAGGTGGGCCGGACACACAGAGAGCATTTCCAAGGTGACCCTGGAGGAGCTAGTTAGCCAGGAGGAGCCTCAAACTGTGTGTCTGTAAAACGGGGGAAGGACCAATTCACCAGCTAGTGAGGGTTGACAGAGATGGGCCAAGTCTCCAGCACACGTAGAGAAAATAACTTGCCAACATTTAGGCTTTAGCTTCCCTCTTTTCATGGTTCTCCCTGAAATGGTCTCCCTCCTAAGGCTCAACAGGGACTTGCCACCTCCGGAGAGGAAAGGGCAGGACGGAGTGGGCAGTGTTTGAGCCTTCTCGCCAGGTGCTGGTCTTGACCACTTGGCCTTAGGGTTCCTTCCAAGATGTGGAAACGCCTAAGGCCGAGTGATGAGAGAGAGCTGGAGAGGACAGGTCGAAGATGCACAGAGAAAAGCCAGGCAGCAGGGCTGGGAGTGCAGGCTGACCCGCACAGAGGGCCTCAGGGAGCCGGCTCCTGCCATTCGGGGCAGGGACTCTGCAGGTGGCATATTTCTCCTGACAGATTCTAGATCTCAAGTAAGTACATCCCTCCGGCAGGAGGGAGGAGAGACGGAATACTACCCAACTTCACCAGCCTCCTTCCCTGTGTGTGTGTGTGTTTACATGTGCTATGTGGGTGGTGTGTGTATCTTCTCAAAGTGAACCAAGTATCTAACGACAAGGGCTGGATCTGAGCCTGACTCCTGTCTCCAGAGCCCCTGCTGTGACCGTAGGCACCACTGCCGACCCGGCCGGAGGAGGACCCAGGAGGGACGTGCACCACTGCTGTGGGGCCTAGGACGGTGGGTGGCTGCGCCTGCCAGGGGAAGTGCGTGGGAGAGACCTGGTTTACTTGTCCTATAAATTGGGGGCCCAGGAATAGGGGGGTTCCAGATGGAGGGCCCATCTGATAAAGGCCTGGGGTGGGAAAGGGTGGGCATAGTCAGGACTGGCAGGCACTTCCAGCTGACTTGGTTGGGAGAGAAGCAGGAGAGAAGGTGGCTGGGCTGAGCTTCCTTCACTGCACCGAGGACACACCCGCTCCAGAGCAGGCACACATGGGACTCCCACCACGCCCACCACTACTCTAAGCACGCCAGCAGCTGTGTCCTCTGCCTTCCCCCAAATGCCCTTTCTGGGGAAAAGTCCCTCTGGATAAGCTCTCTTAGTGAGAGACAGTAAAGGTGTGTGTGTGTGTGGGGGGGGCATGCAGGGGGAGGAGGAGGGAGGAAGGGAGATCATTAAACCCAACCCTTCTCTAATATTCAATCCCAGAAACATAAATGATAATCGTAATCTCTTATAATGGAATGTTCCAGAGCCACGAAAAAATTCCACTTCTGAAAACTGTTACAGATCAATAGCACATGCAGTGACAGATGCGTGAGTCCTTGATAAAATCTCACCAACCAGCCCAAAACAACTCATTAGAGAAAGTCACCCAGACCAAACTGGCTTTATTCTCAATGTAATGTATCACTAAATAAGAGAAAAATGTTTAAAAGCATTAAAAATTGAAGCAGAAAATTTTAAACATGATTCGATGCCCCTTTTTCATAAAGACTTGAAAACAGTGGTTAGAGGGAGTTTTCCACGAACACAGTGACGCTTTGCATTTGAAATTCAAATCCAACAGACGTGCAGGGAAAAGCAGGCACTCTGTGCGTGGCTCTGTGCCAGGGCACCGGGGCCTCACCATGGCCTTCAAGCGATGTGCTGAGCCCTACTCTGCTTGGCCCTGCACCCCCTCCCCGCTCGCCTGGCGCATCCCAGCTTCCCTTTTCCACAGGATCTCTGCACTGAGGGTTCCCTCTGCCTAGATCACTTCCTCCTGCCCCACATAGCCTGTGGCTGGCTCCCCCATCCACTGAGGTCTCAGCTCAAATGTAAAAGTACAAACAAGGTCCACCCCAACTCCCAGCAGCACTGTCCCTCTCTCCTCCCGCCTGTCCCTCTCTCCCCCATCACTACCATACGCTGACTCACTTATTTGTTGTCTGTCTCCTGCTTCCCCGGTGCCAAGGCCATGAAGGCAGGGGCTCTGTTAGCCATTGCCCAGGGCCCAGAACAATGCCAGGCACAGCCAGAGCTCAGAGTACTTGCTGCATGAATGCACGAGCAGGCCAAAGGGTTGTCCAGGGGCAGAGGCGGAAACACCTGCCAACGCTCCATTTCAAATCTTTTTGCTTAGGAATTCTGCTTGCTTGCATTTATTTTTTTATTTTTTAAAAATATTTTTTTATTTCAGAGAGAGAGGGAGAGGGAGAGAGAAACATCAATGATGAGAGAAAATCATTGATTGGCTGCTTCCTGCACGCCCCACACTGGGGATTGAGCCCAGGCATATGTCCTACAGAATCAAACCGTGACCTCCTGGCTCATGGGTCGATGCTCAACCACTGAGCCACGCCAGCCAGGCTGCTTGCTTGTGTTTAAAACATTTATTTTTGAAAAAGCAAAATATGTCCCTGGTATAAAATTCAATAGGGACATAAACTTAAGTGTACACAGTAAGCACGGAGCCCCCCATCCCATCCGTGGAGACCCCACCCCTCGCCAGTCTGACAGCTGGAAAGGGCAGCTCCGGTCTTTTATTTTTTTATTTTTTATTTTTATTTTTTAATATATTTTATTGATCTTTTACAGAGAGGAAGGGAGAGGAATAGAGAGTTAGAAACATCGATGGGAGAGAAACATCGATCCGCTGCCTCCTGCACACCCCCTACTGGGGATGTGCCCGCAACCAAGGTACATGCCCTTGACCGGAATCGAACCTGGGACCCTTCAGTCCGCAGGCCGATGCTCTATCCACTGAGCCAAACCTGTCAGGGCTGCTCCGGTCATTTTAATGTGCACGCCGCTTTTCCCAAGTGAGACGGAGCCTCTTCTCCGACTTAAGAGCAGTTGCTGTTCGTTTGTTCTGGGGACTGTGATGATAGAGAGCCTCCCCCATTTTTCTATTCAGTTTGTCAGTCTTTTTCTTATCGATTCACAGGCGCTCTTCTCACATTAAAGAAATCGGGCCTTTGGATATGCAAATCATTTTTCAGTTTGTCAGGTCATTTGACATACATTTCCATGCAGAAGAGCTTAATTTTCCTGTCAGAAATATTGATCTCCTTTATGGCTCCTAAGCTCCATGTCAGACTTAGAAAAGCTCTCTCTACTTAAAGATTACACCATCATTCACCTGCACTGTCTAGCTGTCGCTTGCCGTGCTTTCTGACAATGTCCCATTCAGATCAGGAGCAGACTTGGCCCTCCGTATTCCCTGCAACCGGGGAGGGCGTTATATTTAGATTTTACCTCAGCCCACATGTCTGTCCCAGGAAAACACTAAAAAGACAAGCGAAGAACCAGGCCTGTGGTTAGGGGTGTTTCCAGCAGCTGCTGCGGGGGGCGGGGCTGCAGGTGAGGAGGAAAGGCCTTGGGGGCTGCCTTGGTGGCCCCACCCGGACCTCCAGTGTCCACCCTCAGGCACAGGGCTGGAGGCCTTTCTGCATCTGATACAGAAGAATCCTGGGAATGCGAAGCCCTGGGATAGGCCTCTAACTCAAAGTGTTTGAGGATTTCTATCGCGCAGTGATGCGAAGAAATCCAAACCTGAGCTGACCAGGGAGCACCCTTCAGGCTGGGAGAGGCCCCTTCTTGGAAACCTTTGTGCCTGGACCGCAGTGGGGTCTGCTCTGTGCCGGCGCTGCTCAGCTCACCCCCCTCAGTCCTCTGTGCCAATTTGTCCTCTGATGAAGGCAATGCCCCCACAACACTGCTCGCTCTTATCTCCTCTCCCGCTCCCTCTGGGTAACTTCCTCCCAGATGGACACGAGAATCCTCTACATGCAGATCGCTTGCAAGCGCACCATCTTAGCTGCATGCTTTTCAAGCCAGCGCTTGGAGGAAACTGGGAAAAAGATTTCAGCTATTTGGTTTTTAAAAAAATGACTATAGTTTTCATAAAACAGTACATGGTTAAGCTTTTAAAAAGTTGAGCAGTTAAATGAAGAAATAGTCGATTTTAAACATAATAGGATTTTTAATCATTAAATTAAAAAAAGAAAGAAAGTTGAGCAAGGCCCCAGCTGGTCTGGCTCACTGGAAAGAGCATAGGCCTGTGGATTGAAGGGTCCCAGGTTCGAATTTGGTCAAGGGTACGTACCTCAGTTGCAGGCTCGATCCCCAGCCCTGGTTGGGGCTGTGCAAAGGCAGCCAGTCAATGTCTCTCTCTCACATTGATGTTTCTCTCTCTTTGTGTCTCTCTCTCCCTTCCACTCTCTCTAAAACTCAATGGAAGAATATCCTCAGGTGAAGATTAACAACAACAAAAAAGTTGAGTGTGTATAAAAGTGCAAAGAATAACGCCAAAGTGAAAACACCTTCAATATCCTACTCTCCCAAAATAATCATCTTTGTTAGTATCCCTCTGCTATAGGAGTAAAAAACCAAATAATAGGCTTTGCTGAAAATGGGCACTTTTACTATGCATACTATTTTTAATGAGAAAGTATTCAATTTTACTTGGAATTGACAATAAAAGAATTTGAAGTTGAACTAGAGAAATTGCCAGCTGAAGACACACACACACACAACTAAGGAGAAACAAGTTTACTATCTCTCTAAAGTTAAGAAAAATGAATTTAAAAATTGTAGAAGCTGAACTTTTTCTATTGGCTATTGACTCTCTGGCATAAAAAATGACAAAATTGGCCCATTTATTTTTTCTTCCTACTCCCTCCTTACAGCCCCAAGAAATCATTAAAAAACAAAAAACAAAAACAAAACCAGTTTTATGGTAGTTGATTAACAAATGTTTATGCCACATAAATCCTCAAAACTTAACTATTGGCTGAATTTAAAATATTGAAAATCTGGGGAGTAAAGCAATTTAGATAATTACAATCTTGACACTTGAATTAATTAATCTGTTTTGTCTTCTCAACTCGGTCTTAAAGCTGAAATCTGAGAAGACATGAACACAATTCTATGGCTTTGAAGATCCTTTGCCTTCTGGATTTGCCTCAGGAGTAAGAACTTGATACAAGTGGAAAATTAAGCTTTCTGTTATACATGATAAAGATATACTAAGAATTCCAGCGAGTTCAAATTATTGCCAGTATTCCCAAATGGGACTTTTTATCTGTGGTTGCAGGAAGGAGAAATACAAACCTTCCTAATAACTACAGTAATCAATTTGAGTGTACTTTCCTGAAATGTATTAATGAACGGTTTAGTTTTTATAGCTGTCAGGGGACCTGGACCTGAAATTTGGATGTTCTTTGACAATCCACAGAATAGAAAAGACAAGTTGTTCTAATGCAATTAGAAGATCATGTCCCATCACATCTTTCTTCCTAAGCACAGTCTATGAAATCAGCAATTAAAAAGAGAACATGGTTGTTGTAATTTGATTCTCCTATTCTGTGGAATTATTCCGTCCAACAGAATAAAAGGGTTACATCTCTCACATTTCTCTTTTATTCATTCATTCATTCATTCATTCATCAAATACTTATTGAGCATTTACTAGTGCCAGCCCTGTGCTAGGCATGAAGGAAACCACGGTGAATATATCAGTTAATGTTTGCTGGGTAACAACTCATCCCAATACTTAGCATTGAAATGTGGTTTGAAATAACAGTGATATTTTATTTCACATGATTCTGTGGGTTGATTGGTAATTCTGGGCTTGCTCGTGTACCTACATTCAGCTAGAGGGTCAGGGGACTGCAAATCCTAATATGACCTCACTCACAAAAACAGTGGTTGGTGCTGCATGTTGGTGGGGTGCCTCAGTTTCCTCTAGGTGGGGGTTAGGCTAGACTACCTGGGTTCAACTAGCTTCCTTAGAGAGCAGCATTCTGCAAGAATGAGAGTGGAAACTGCAAGAATTCTTAAGGCCTAGCCTCAGAAACTGTAGAATGGCACTTGTGTGGCATCTACTGGTCGGAGAGTCTGAGGCCAGTCCTGATTCAAGGGGAGGGGCAGTAGGGCTCTATCTCTGGATGGGATGGTGGCAAAACCACATTGCAAAGGGATGTGCATACCGTGTATATCAGAATAAGGGAAGCCGGGAGCCATCACGTGCAATTCACCACAGTTAATAAGATGGATGGGTTCCTGCCCTCACATAACTCATAGTCGAGTCATAACAGTAACAACAGATCACATTTGAGTTCTTACAATACAATGTATCAGGCACTGCCCTAAATGATTTAAAAGTATTAAGATATTTAATCCTCACAGCAAACTTACGACATGATAGTCTGAGCCCCAATTTTACCATCAATAAACACAAAGAGGCTATATGATTCTCAGGGTCGAATACAGGAAACGTGTATGAGAATATGGGTGGCCTGTCTACAAGTCTGCTTACACTATTTTCTGCAGGTTAGGAATATTTCTCAGTTTAACATGGTTAACTGAACAATGGCCGTATAATCACAATTATGCTGAGTATGAAAAAGGATGGTTCCTGGTGCCATCAGGGCACGTGTCACAGGGTGACTTGTCCTATCCTGGGGGCTTCTCCATAGGAAATGCTCTAACTCTCATCTGAAGGACACAAGCAGCAGCGAGGGAAAGGGGAAGGGCAGGGAGAAGAGGGAGGTCCGTGAGCACAGTCACCGAGAGGTAGAATTTTGTTTGAGAACCACCAGTCGACAGTGGAATGAAACCTTGACCAGGTGAAGCTGCCACGCGTCCGGAACAGGGGCCCTCACCCGTCTTAGGAAATCACTTGCAGGTTTTAGAAAATAAGCAGTGCTGTTAAAACTCCATGATCAAAACTTGAAAGGCAGATGCCAAATGGAAAAAGACATTAGCCATGTGTATTAGTCCAATCATTTATTCATTTAAGTGTATTAGTGCAATCATATATTAATCTATTGGGTATCTAGATGCTACAGTTCCAGGCTGTTTTCCAAGCATCTGTCTAAATAAATACCCATATAGAAAATTAGTTTGGGGGGGCATTATCTAACATCAGTTCAAACTTGATTAATTTTTCACTGCATTTTTTCTCTTCACATCCTATATAATAAAGAGCTAATATGCTAATTAGACCAGACAGAACAACTTTCTGGAACGACCAGTGGGCGGGGGGCGGGGCCTTGAGGCCGAGAGGTAGCCGGGGCTGCGAGGGCCGAGCCCCTTGTACGAATTTCGTGCATCGGGCCTCTAGTGTTTTTATAATCATTACCAGTATTGGTTGGTCTCCTGCATTCTTCTTGAATGTATGTACACTAATGTTTAAGTCTTGATGGGTTTTAAGTTGTTTACAATTTCTCCTTTGGCAACCAATGCTATCAGTTATCTCTCTGTTCTTGTCTCTTCACCTGTGAGTAGACTTTTCTCTAGTATAATACTTAGAAACGAAGTTGTTGCATTCTAAACATTGTAATAGCTACCGCCACAATACCTTCCAATGAGGTCGTACCCATTTGTATCTTATTATCCTGTTATTTGTATTTTATTAACCTCCTTTGCAAATACTATCACTAAAATATTTAACAATCTGAAAGGCAAATAAACAACCAAAACCCCCCATAAGACCCTGCTCTATCATTGTTGAGTTGGTTTGAATTTGAATTGTCCTCATTTCCAGTGTAGTCCTTACCAATTTGAAAATGGCCATATTTATGAGACACGGTCTCACATTTCAGAAGTAATTTGCTTTGGGAAATGGCCCAGTTTTCTTTAAAAGTTTGTGGATAAATTGAGGGTTAAATTGCCTCCAAATGAAGTTTCAGGTTTATAACGAAATGTATGGCTCTGAAGGATATCAAAGTAGCGGCTCCGAGCAATTTCAAAGTACTTACAAGGCCCCTATCAGAATGAGAGCATATCTGAACAGGCAATCCATGTGATGTCTAGGGCTTATTCATTACAGAAGTCCTTGCAGGATAATAATACACATTGGCAGGCCACCTTTCCTTCTGAGCGGAGTAGATGTGATAATGCTGTACTCCTTGCATTCAAGACAGGACGGTAATGTCCATGCTGATGAATGTCGGCTTTATCGTTTCAGAAGTTGTTTATGAAAAGAATGACTCAGCAGGAAATGCAGACATAAAACCACGTGAAATCTGAACTGGGCTTCGGACTGGAGCTGGTTTAATAAAAGCCATTATGTTTTACTTTATACCTAGACATTTATATTTTAAATTTAATCAAGTTGAAGTCTTAAGTGGCATAATCTGATTAAACATGGAATTGACTGACTGCAATGTTGGTTTTATTTCTTTAAAAATTTCCCTAGATTGGGCTGAATGGATTCTAAGTGCTCAGGACAGGAACATTTGGTGAAGTCATTGGTGGGGACAGAAAATATTCCCAGTAAAATGGGCTCTTATTCTTAAGGAACTTCCCCTCTGAAAGCTCATATTTATGATAGAACAGTGTTTTCTATGGTGGCTTTGGGATGCGATTACTAGAAAATTGAATTTAGGGAAACAACCGTGTAATATTTACTCCATATAAAGAATTTATCTCTTGTACCAAGCTATCCAATCCATCCAAAAGTCCTATTGATTCTGCCTCTCAAATATACATCTGATTCACCCAGTTCTCTAAATGTTTGCTGCTAGTCTCCGGCCCCTCTCCTCTCGTCTGGACCACCGCAGGGCCTTTCGGCATCACTGCAGCTCTGGGTGGTGGACGTGGTTTGGTGCTAATCCTGCAACCATTTCCCTCCTTGCTCAGTGCTCCTCGCTAAGAACACCCAAGAACTCAAGGGAGAGTGACTCCATCTCCCACGCAGGGGTAGGTTTTGGTTAGTCTCAGCCAGTTCGGCAGCCTCATTTTCCTTGCAGTGAATGGTCTGGAGTAAGTACATCCTCCCATCCTGGCCAAGGGGCCATGAGAAGGATTTTGCCAGGAACTTCTGGGAACAGTTTCTCATTCCTAAAAAAGAGTCACTGAAGCTGTTGGTATTCTTTTCTTTGGATGCTGTTGTAACTGGATGTGATGCCTGGAAGAAGAGCCCCCACCTAGCCACCAGCCCAGGGATGAGGCCTACCTATTGGGGTGAAGTGGGTCAGAGCAAATAAAACGAAACTGGTCGGAGCCCAGATGTATGAGCCTGAGTTAGCGCTACTTCCTTCCATGCTCCACAAAAAGGGAGATTCACATCTTCCTCCTTCCCGAAGTCAGCTGCAACTGGGTTTTCTATCACTTGCAGGCGGGCACCTAATGCTTGTGGCGCCATGGTTTTCCCACCCTGGTATTACAGGGGCAGGTTATAAAAAACACAAGTACCAACTTGTCGCTTCTCAGCTTAACACCTCTCCACGGCTTCCTGTGTCTCTTAGAACAAAGTCCTGATAAGGTGCTTCATCCCCTGAAAAGTACTTGGCATCTACTGAATGCACCTTCCCTCTGTCGCTCAGCTCCAGACACAGAGGTCTTCTCTGAGCTGCTAGAAGCTCCACGCTGCCTCGGGCTTGGGGCTACCCCCTGCAGTAATCATCCTCCCCTCCTTTGCCCAGCTATTTCAGCTCCTGCACAATATTCCTGGGTGCCCTCCCCCTAGACATGGAAGCCCCCTTTTACAGGCTCTCATACCCCTCTATCTTTTTAATAACTCCTCCCGTAGCTCCTTAGAGATATGTTTTGTTGACCTTGAGAGTTTTTAGAAGTGCTGGCCAGGTATTCTGTAGAATGCTCCCGTACTGGCATCTGTTTGATGTATTCTCATGGTAAGAGTTTGGTTATGAGGTTCTGGGACCAAGACTCTTAGAGGTCCAGGGCCCTTCACACCGGTCATATCCAGGGTGCATGCTGTCACGTTACTTGTCACTGTTGATGTTGACTTTGATCACCAGGTTTGTCTGTCAGGTTTTCTCACTGAGCGGTTACTCTTTCCCCCTTCCGTCCCGTAGCCTCTGGGAGGAAGTTATTCCGTGCAGCCCACAGCTAAGGAATGAGAACTTTTGTTCGAGCCTGTTTTAAGGAGAGCTTGGCAGGGCTGTGGGAAGTACATGTGCTAGGCTCACCCATCAGTCCTGCGTCCTGTGGGAATGCAACAGGCTCAGCATTCTAGCCACATCCCACCCGTGGCTGGGCACAGCCTATGGCCAGGGAGCGTGATCTCAGTACAGAAAGGGCAATGGGTCTCAGGATGCAGCAGCTGGGGTGGGCCTGGGGGTGCAGTCAGAGATCTGAGAGGCGAGGCATCTCTCCATGGAAGCCCAGGCCACTGGGAGAAGCCATGCACAGTGCTCCTCTCAGTCCCAGCCGACCGCCAGATTCTGCCTCGAGCCTCTGAGCCTTCCCGGCAGAGGCCCGATAACACAGGAGCAGCAACACACACCCTTCCTGCCATTC
The DNA here is from genome assembly GCF_000412655.1 of Myotis brandtii. Classification (NCBI taxonomy): domain Eukaryota; kingdom Metazoa; phylum Chordata; class Mammalia; order Chiroptera; family Vespertilionidae; genus Myotis; species Myotis brandtii. The sequence goes on from NW_005356042.1 coordinate 8,309,045, forward strand.
CCCATCCAAAGTCCCGACCCCCAGAATCTTTGAGCATGAAAAACGGCTGTGAGGCCGCCAGGATTCGGGATGATGTGTTGTGCAGCTCAGGTAATGGGAACTCTCCCACTTCACTTCCCCGGGACCGGCCTATTTTCTTATAACAAGCTCCCGTTTCGCTTATGTGGCTGTGGTGCCTTCTGTGACGTCCAGCCTGCAGCGTCTCACCGAAGACCTTCTCTGGCCTGCGATTTAAGCCGCTGGTGAAAGGTACTGCAAAGAACATTCTGCTCTGACGCCCACAGAGAGCCCCTCCAAGCTGGGACGTGGTCCTCGGGAAGCCATGCCAGGGGCATTCTCCTCTGGGTGAAGGCAATTTGTAATTTATGTTCAACCTTGAAAATGCTTCTATTCGAAGGGAAGGGACTCCAGTGGAAGCCTACCACCCAGCTGGTTCCATGTGACGAGTCTTCCCACCTGGGTGGGAACTCAGCTTCTTCTGAGCAGCACAAAGGGAAATGGTGAGACCAATCGTTTGACACAAAGAGGATTCTGGCAAGGACATGGGAGCTATTTTCTGCTTATATAAAGAAATTGAAGCATGATTTTATGCAAACAAGACTTGTTGATCTTTAATGCATTCTGGAGTGTTTATTCACCACCTTTCAGAAAATTAAAATTTCTGTTTAAACAAAAGATTTTCTTCTCATAATCTATTTATGCCTGACATTGCAAAAGTCATTTTATAATTCGAACTAAAGAGAAGTGGAGAGTGAGGGGAAAGGGCAGAAGGGCAGAGGAGAGTCACAGAGGTGGGAGAGGAACAATGATTGGATTTTCAGTTGGCCGATTTATGCAAGTATGTTGGGGGCGGGGAGAAGGGAGCAAGGGAGAGAGGAGGAGCCACTGTCAGGACCTATCCCTGCTCTCCTTCCTAAGGGCACTCAGATTTCATTCCAGCATCACCAGTCCTCAAAGCAGTCACCTGCCCCCACCCCTGCCCCCAGGATGCACCTGCACATAAAAGGGCATCAGGAGGCAGTGGAGTGTGAATGTAAATTCTGGAGTAAGATGGTTTGGACTAAAATCCCAGCCTTTCCACTTACAAGTGGTACAACCTGCGCCCAGTAACCTACCCTCTCCGCACCAGAGTTTCCTCATCTGTAAAGTGTGGATAATAATTACGCCCCTCTCACAGGGCCGGGAGAGGACTGAGCATTGTGAAGCGCTTAGAATGATGCCTGGCACTGAGAAAGTGTGTTGTTCAATAAATAAAGCCAATCTTCCTCTCTGTACTGGTACTTGGTGCAGGAATGGCTATGTGACTGTCTCCAGCCAAATATGCACAGGAAACTGCCCCCTCCAGGCTTCTTATTATGTGAGAGGAACACCCCCATCTGTGTGACTGTGCACCCAGGGGGTCTGATACTCAACACTCAGCCTTCCTAACCGACTTACTGCACCATAACCCGCTCAATTAATGGTCGGCTCGGAGGTCTCAGCACCGCATACTTGGGAATTTTTGTGCCGTGAGAAAACAAAACCTGTCACTTACTCTCAAGTATAATGGTATGCTATGAATGTTCACTGTAACCCTGAAGAAAGTTGCATAACGATATTCTGCAGATATGTATTTAAACATGTGTTGGTCTTTGCAATTTCCCTTCTGTATCTTGGTCACTATCATTTCCTTCCAGGTCTCCAAGAGGCTTGCATGTCCTGAAAAGTTCCTAGACCCACGCCCTGAGCCACTGACTAAATGGCTCGGTCTTCATTGTCCGCAGATTTCCCACAACGAGGCCAGGCGGCTGCAGAGCTCCGCCCGAGCGTCCGTCCTCCCTGCAGCTCCTTATTTCGGAAAAAGAGAAACCGAGCCCGTCCTTTCGCTGATCAACACCTGAAGGTTCTGCTTGGCTGCTCGGGCCGCACAGAGGGCCACCTTTGGGGGGGGGGGGGGGGAGGTAGTGTTGAGCAGGTCACATGGCAGCTTTTTTCAGAGTCACGAGGAAAGGGGCAGCCCTAGGATATCTGTTTCATCAGCCAAAGTGACACCTTAGCATTATCGCAAGAGCCAGGTAACGCTGTCAAACCGACTAACTCACCGCCAATGTCACAGACGCTCCCACTTGCGCGGACGTCGGGGCCACAGCACGGAGCGCTTGCCGCTCTCACGCGACGGGATGCTCAGCCCGGGAGGCACTGGGGCCAGGACGCTGGTGCTGCCCAGGCGCAGTCCTCTCACCGCACGAGCGGAGCACGTGCGGGACTGGTTCATGCGTCACATCCGCTCACTTCCCATTGGCCCATACAATGCACGTGGCAACCTTGGTTCACGTGTCCGTGCCCAGGAAGTCCCGCTCCGATCGCGAGTTCCAGCCCGGGCTCGGGGCGGGACCCCAAGCGCCGCTGGTTGTGGTGTCTGTGAACTTGGCCCGTCCTCTAGCGTGGCGCTGCCATCCCCTGGCCAGCCTGCTGCTACAGAGCAGAGAACTGACCAGATGCACCTTTGAGATACAGATTTCTCGGCCTTTCCAAGGAACGGGTGCTAATACCTGGACAGCATGCCTCTCCCTGCTAAACTCTGCCGCTCCATCACTATGGGAAGCAGCAGGGAAGTTGGGCACAGGAGCCATCCTGCGTGCTGGGGAAGAAAAAACAAAGAAAAACTGATTCTAGAGGTCCTGTGTGAATATGCCCGTTCTACCATTCAAACCATAAGGAAATGTACAAATAAAGATATTAACTTTCCTCCCCCCCCCCCC
>NW_005356042.1:8311800-8329484 GCF_000412655.1 Myotis brandtii
TAGGTAGACATTGTGACCCCCCTGCCTCTGCCTCTTTGCTGTCCCTGAGCACACGTTCCTCCAGAACACAGTGGCCAGGACAAACCCGCAGAGCAGTCCCCAGCTTCTGTCCGCTGGGGATGCTGGGGAGGATCCTTCCTTGTTTCTCCCAGCTTCTGGCGGCTCCAGGCACCCCCTGGCGATCCTTGGTTTGTGGCAGCATCACTCCAATCTCCGCCTCTGCCATCGAATGGCCTCCGGGTGTTTTGCATCTGTCCAAACTTCCCTCCTATAAGGTCCACAGTCATTGTTAGTTAGGGCCACCCTGAAGCAACATGACCTCATCTTAATTACATATTCAAAGACCCTATTTTCAAATAAGGCCACATTCACAGTCTGGGGGTTAGGACCTCCACATACCTTTTTGGGGAACAGGTCTACTCGCGATAGTGTCCTCATATCCCGCATCTTTGCCGCTTCAGTAAACGCAAGCGGGACATTGACTGCCAGCACCTGCGTCTCTTCACCTGAGAGCTATTTCTCGCCACTGAAACGCGTGTTGCCACAGTGTCGGTGAATTAACACACTTCATACCCACCGCCTCTGCCCCCAGTGGTGCTCCAGCAAATGCCGACGGTAGTTGATATATGAATATTTTAGCCCTTTACCCTTGGGAGATAACTCTGCCATAGACTGGCTTCTAGTGTGCCCCAGGGGCACCAAGCTCCAGGTGCCGAAGTGTAGTTGGCTCCATCACCCACCCAGCCTTTACTAGCTGCCTTCCCTTCGCTGCCTCACTTGGCAATTCCCATAAGTGTTTCTTTCACATCCTGGCATCAGGACCCTTAATCAGAGTTCCCTTCTGGGAGAAGCCCAAGTGAGACAACAATAGACACTCCATAGTCCTTCCCGGGGACAGGAAGGAAGGAGGTGGCACAGCTGTGCACGGCTTAACAAAGTCAGTATCTTCTTCAGCTACCACAAAGGCCTCTGTGCAGCCTTTGACTCCAACATAGAAGCTGGACAGAGCATATGTCTGGGAATAAGAGGTTTATGTTGGACTAACTAGCTGTGTGGTTTGGGGCAGGACACTTAACCTCTCTGTGCCTCCACTCCCCTGCTTTAGAGTGGTGATGGGGGCCAGGACCTGTAGAATCCCTTGTGCCTCTGGGACTCGAGAATGCCATAGCCTGCTCCTTCCCAACCCCGACTTTTCAACAACATCTTTGCCAGTTCATCTATTTATTAAAACATTTTTTATTTATTAATGTTTTCAAGGCAGAGAAGGTGTGGAAACTGGTTTGTCTCTGAGAGGCAGGCTCATGTTTTTTGTATGGATTCAAGAAAACATGACATGGTAACAGAGGAAAGTTTTATCATTGAAAGAGAAAAAAATGATTTCCTTTATCCTCTTTGTAACTGGTGTTTGCTCATATTTGGCAACAAGATAAAGTGGGAGGTGGACCAACTTAGGGGTCAGGCGATCTGTGTTGAACACCAGCTCTGCCTCTTAGTAGCTGTGTGATGTTGGGCACGTTTATTCATTCATTCAACATTCAACAAACTTTATGGGCACGTGCCAGGCAATATCCCAGATATTGGAGAGTCAGCAATGAATAAAATGGTGATTTTCTGTCTTCTTGGTGCTTAATTAAAGACATTAGTCAGATAGCCACACAGATATATGTAGACACCACAATAGAAGCCCTGATAGGGAAGGACAGGTTGTTATGGAAGCAATTAACGAGGCTACCTGGCAAGGCCTGCAAGGTTTGAAAAGGTCTCCGTTTTCTGTCTTCTTGGTGCTTATAGACTAATGAGACATTAGTCAGTTAGCCACACAGATATATGTAGATACCAGAATAGAAGCCCTGATAGGGAAGGACAGGTTGATATGGAAGCAATTAACGAAGCTACCTGGCAAGGCCTGCAAGGTTTGAAAAGGTCTCCCTGATAATGCGATGATTGACCTGAGATGGAAGTATGTGTAGGTCATCCAAGTAAGGAATGGAGTAGAATAGTATTTCCAGCACCAGAGACAGCACATGCAAAGGCCCTGAGGTGGCAGGGAGCCAGCATATCCTAGGAACAGCTCTGGGTGTGTTTAGAAATGAAGGGCGATATAAAAATGCTTCACTTGATGATTGACCTGAGATGGAAGTATGTGTAGGGTCATCCAAGTAAGGAATGAAGTAGAATAGTATTTCCAGCACCAGAGACAGCACGTGCAAAGGCCCTGAGGTGGCAGGGAGCCAGCGTATCCTAGGAACAGCTCTGGACGTGTTTAGAAATGAAGGGCGATATAAAAATGCTTCACTCTCCAGGCCATTGTGAAAGGAAATACTGCATGGGGATATGCCCATCAAATGCTTCCTTTGTCTTGGGAAAGCCAGGCAGGCTCTGAAGTTCCGCATCCTGGGAATAGAGGCGTTCGAGAAATTGGGTTATAGGCCCAAAGGAAGTGATCACTTCATGCTGCCTCTTTATTGCATGCGGGTCATGTGCCTTTTGCTTTCATCTGTTTACTATCTTAGTCATGAGCCGAAGGTTACTGGTTGGGATTATTTCTTGGGGCTTTGTTTGTGTTAGTTTTGAGAATGAAGAGTAAATTACTGGCTCCCAGCCATACTTTCTGGGGCAGGATTCCCTTGAGTTGGGGCTTCCCTGACTTCTGGGGCTGTAGTTGCACAAAGCTCCCCTCTGCTGGCCACAGCTAGAAGTCTGGGGGCAGCTCTTAGGCAGGGACTGGACGCCATGCAAGGAGGGTAGTTTTTATCTTTAGTTTGCAGGTGGAGATGGGACCTCCACTCACACTGGGTGGCGAATCTACCTCCTTTTCCCCATTCTCCTTCCCTTCACCCACTAAATGGATATGCAAGCCCCGCCCTAAGCATTACACATTCATGGTCTTATGATCTGCACAATGACCTAGAGGTAAATATGCTATCCCCTCACAGAAATGAGTCAGGAGTTTAGGGAATCAAAAACTTTCCCAGGATTGTGAGCAATAAAACTGGGCCAGCTTCACGGGCACGTGACCAGGGCTCTGCACTCAGAACCTCCCCGGCTGCCCACCCATCTCCCTCCCCCCCTCCCTGCTTTAGTTTAATGCTCTACTGTCACCATCTCAAAATTCTTAGTTTCTGAACAAATGACTTGCATTTCATTATGTGTGGGGCCTGGCAAATTGTGTCCTTAGTCCTGCTGTTAGAGTTGGGGCTTCAAACCAGAGCTGCTCCACCCCAAACCCCGTGCCCTCTTGCTGCCCCCAGGGCTATTTCTAAACCACACACCTGTTATCTCCCTGTTCAGCCCCCCAGGCGGCTCTCCTTTACCTGTAGGACTAAGCATCCCATTTCCTAGTGCAGGGATTCTTAACCCCGGCTGTATACACCTGGAGGAGGGAGGGTTGGGGGAAAACACTGACACCTTGGGCAATATGCTCAGAGCAATAAAATCAGAATTCCTGTGGGTGGGGCCCCAGCACTGAGTGTAAAAGTTTTCCAGGTGTTTCTAATGAGTAGCCAGTATGGAGGCCTTTGTTAGAGGCCTTGGCATTGTTCCTGGCATTTTTTTTTTTTAGAATATTTTTACTGATTTCAGAGAGGAAGGGAGAGGGAGAGATAGAAACATCAATGATGAGAGAGAATCTTTGGCGGCCTCCTGCACGCCCCCCACTAGGGATTGAGCCCACAACCCGGGCATATGCCCTTGACCGGAATCGAACCCGGGACCCTTCAGTCCACAGCCTGACGCTCTATCCACTGAGTCAAACCAGCAAGGGCCGTTCCTGGCATTTTGTGGGTGTTTAACAAATGTGCTCCAACGCTTTAGAGTCATGAATTCACTGAAGAGCTCAGGGTGAGAGTTCAACTGAGTTGTGAACAAGAGGCTCATCTTTGGGTTTCATGTTTGTGTCCAAATAGGAGTTCAATGGGGAAGTTCCCGGGTGCGCTACAGAGGGCGGTGGTTCAGTGGGAGGAGGGAGAGTGAGAGACTGAGAAAGACTTGGAAATTAGGTGCATCTTCCGGAACTGATACTGTTTGCCTGGAAGTATCATCTGCTTACGTTTAGGCAACATTTTCAATTCCAGTGCTTGGATGAGTGGGTTCATCCCAACCCTGGTCTCAGCAGGGGGCATTGGCCCAGCTCAGGGAAACTCTTATTTTTGTTATTTTTTTAAAGATATTTTTTCCATTGCTTTTCAGAGAGAGTTGGAGGGAGGGAGGGAGGGAGGAAAACATTAAGGTGAGGGAGACACATTGACTGGTTGCCTAGAGAGAAACATTAAGGTGAGGGAGACACATTGACTGGTTGCCTCCCACATGTGTCCGACTGAGGGTGGAGAGCAAACCCACAACCCAGGTATCGAACCCTCGGCCTTTTGGTGCTCGAGCCAACACTCTAACCACTGGTCCACACTGCCCAGGGCAGGGAAACTCTTTTTTGAGGGGGTTGGCACCTGAGAGGGCTGGATGCAATTTGGAACTGCTGGTGGCCATTGACCATGATGGTGAGAGCCAGCACAGAGGCAGCAGAGCTCCCTGGGGGTGATCAACTTCTGATGTGTGAGCATACCGATCCCGCCTTTAGGTGCTTCCCCAAACTCACCTTATCCACATAAACTCAGGTGGTGGTTATGGATATCAAGATGCCTTTATAGCTGTATTCACGTAGGAAATTCCAAGGGTTTTAGGAGCCCTGCGCCAGAAACAGGCGTGCAGACCCAATATGTATTCCTTATTAGAAATCACAAGATCCCAGGGCTTCTATCCTGGGCTGCTGCACGTGGGGAGAGGGTGCTGAGTCTGCTTTGCACCCTCCTGACAAAGAGTCCCCAGAGCCATTTGTTAATCATCTAATTAAAAAATGGATTCTCCGATGGAGAGAGGCCTGGGAAGAGAGTAGAGATATGATCAAGCAAGCACCACTGTAATCAAGTGAATTGCTCGCCCCAGGACAGCCAATAAGTCGAGTGACAAGGAGTTGGGGCAAGGACGGCGACATTATTCTGAAAGCCAGCAAGCCGAGACGACGGCAGACGAGTGTCCTAAAGAACATCTTGAGAGCCCACAGAATTCAGGCTTCTTTTATTCAGGGGAGGGGCAAAAGAGGGGGCACTTGAGGGCAGGAGGTGACTGGTGGTGACATCTACGTGTCAGCAAGGGCCCAGTCATGAGGTTCCCATAAATATTTTGATAAACAATCGTTATTTTTGTACGTACCTTCCCTTTCTCCACAGGGAGGCAGTTTTGAGGAGATTGGTGTGGTCCCTCCAGGTCCCTGAAATGATCAGCGTGTCCGTGTGTGGGAATGAGCAGAAGATGTTGCCCACATGCTATGGGGCCTGGGCAGGTTTGAGCAAGATGGAGTCAGAAGGGCTGAAAGGTTCCCATAAATCTTTTGATAAACAATCTTTATTTTTGTACGTACCTTCCCTTTCTCCGTAGGGAGGCAGTTTTGAGGAGGTTGGCGTAGTCCCTCCTAGGCTACAGGCCAGGTCCCTGAAATGATTAGCATGTCCGTGTGTGGGAATGAGCAGAAGATGCTGCCCACATGCTATGGGGACTGGGCAGGTTTGAGCAAGATGGAGTCAGAAGGGCTGATTATTTTATTCTATTACACAGTCCAGGTGTTAATGGCAGAATCTAGGTGGTACATATATAGGTGCTCACTAGAGAAATTATTTCAGTTTTGCCGTATGTTGGAAAATCCTCATAAATAAATGTTCGGGAAATGAGCTCAATTCAAAATGTATTATTTCCCTCTCCTTTTCGCAATGCTCAATTTTTCTTAAGCTTCTCTTTGATTATTAAAGTCACCAGCACCAGAGCAATTACTTCCTGCAAACAAGTTGTCAGAAGCCTCAAATTAATTTTAGACCTAATTTAATTCCCAAATTACTTGCTTATGAAAAAAAAATCCTAATTTCTCCAAACCAAATCAACCCTTGATATACCAGTCATGATTTCTTTTTAAAAGTCTGTAAAATGCTAAGCCGGTCGCCCCGAGGTGGCCTGAATGAATTAATTCGGACTGGGAAGAGAAAGGGGTGCTCAGAGCCTCCGGGCCACAGTACAGATCCCAGGCACAGATCGAGGTGAGCTCGGGAGTGTGTGTCAGGGTGAAAGGGAAGAGGCGAGAGCTGCTTTCCAAACAGGGACAAATTGGCCCCCTGGTGGCTGGGTGGAGATGGGGTGGTGGTGCCAGGACACGGAGATGAGGTCCTGAACACTCTGACAGCTTTCCAAAATGTGACCGTCTCTAAGGAGACCAGCGGGTAGGAGTCAGAAGCTGGAAAAGTGCACATTGGCTTTTCTGGCCTCTGTACTGGGGGCTGTATTAGTTGCTAAGACTGTCATAACCAGTGGCCACAAAGTAGGGGGCTGAAAGAAATAGAAATGTGTTCTCTCACAGCTCTGGAGGCCGAAGGTCTAAGTCAAGGTGTCCTTTTCAGAGCCGTGGGGAAGAATCTGTTCCATGCCTCTCTCCCGGCTCCTGGTGCTGCCTGCAATTCCTGCTGTGCCTTGGCTCGTGGACCCATCCCTGCAGACTCAGCCTGTTTCACGTGGCGCTTGCTCTCCCGGTGTCTGTTGGTCTTCGTGTCTCTTCTCTTCCTAAAAGGACCCCAGTCATTGGATTAGGGCCCAGCATGACCTCATTTGAATTTGGTTCCCTCTGTAGAGACTCTGCTTCCGGGAGAGATCACATTCACAGGTGCTGGGGGTTAGGGTTCAACATATCTTTTGGGAGGACACAACCCATAACAGGGGTGAACATGGAGGAAGGGTTTGGCAGTGGTGCTGGGTTGTTCCCCAGACGTGATGCTTGGAGATATGTCTCAGGATGAGGGGAAAGGTGAGAGAAACAGCAGCCAGCCTGGAGTCAGGGCGGAGGGGACTGCTAAATTAAGCATCCTCAGACGACCTACCTCCAGACTTTGAATTTATGAGGTCATTAAATCTCCTTACCGTTTAAGCCATTTTTAGTCATTGCTTGCAACTGAAAGTATTCAGATTTTTTTTTAATCGAAATAAAATATCTGGCTATCCATAAATACTTGAACTCAGTGCCTTCATTTTGGACTTAAGCTTTAAATGCTTTCTTTTCTAAGAAGGGGGGAAAGGTCAGGCTTTAGTTATTTCTTTTAGAATGGATGACTCAAAAGATAAATGAGAAACTTGTTCTTTTTTAAAAACAGCAAACATAGTTTCTTTTTAAGTACATAAACTATGCTTAAAATCCTCCAAATGTTCTTTTGAAATGTGATTTTACAGCGTTTTTTCTTGTAACATTAGTAAAATCTTGTAACTTTCACAAGTTAAGTTATATTTCAATACATTTACTTATTACAGAATTAACAACTCATAGGTTAACCTGCTGTGGGAATAGAAAAAAAGTGCCCAGATGAAAAGAATGCATTTTCATGGAAAAAAGATAAACGAACTAATAAGTTACTAGTATTTAATAAATAAATTCTTACTGAATAACTTATCTTCCTGGTAAAATATTTACCATGCTCTTTAAAACCTTTTTAATCAACTGAAACACGCAGGAAGCTTTAAATGATTGGATATCCTTCTGTGGCTTGAGAGTTGAAATTAATCAGGGTCAAAATGAGCCCCATCCTTCCTCTGCTCTGGAAAGAAGCGAAATTAAGTGTAAAAAAAGAGTTGAAATTATTTTTTATTGAAGTACATTTTAATAAGAAGCAAATTGATTTAAAGTGATTCAAATCTTCGTGGAGTGAGGCTCTTCATGCCCTCGACTCCTCGGGCTGGAGGGCAAACTCCTCATCTGACAGGGTCCGAAAGGTCCCGCTCCACCCTGGTGCTCGGATGTTCTGGGCAAATGAAGAATCAATTCCTGATACATCACCTCAGGACTGGCCCAGGCCGAGTGACTCAGCAGGGGAACATCTTCTCCACTTCTCTGTGCAGTGTATCCCGAGTAGGAAATAACATAGAACAGCCATAGCCTGTGGCATTGACAGAAAAATGGCTCCCCAGCCCTCCCCACAGATGCTGGGTCAGGATATAAAAAGGAAGAACCCAGGAATCTGTGTGTTAATTGACGCCCTAGGGTCTTCTTATGTTTAGTCTGACTCCCCAAAGTTATTGGACAACCAAGGTTGACAGCGAAGGCCCTGCTTCTCACACCTGGACGATGTGTTAAACTCCGGCTGCTGGGCCCACCAAGGTCTCTGATTCAGTGGGGGTGGGCAGGCCTGGGAGTCTGCATTTCTGCTGCTGGCCTGGGGACCACATTTTAAGAACCACGGCCATAAGGTAGTTTGGTTGAATAAATGATTGTTCTGTAATACAGATCTTCTCTGAGGAAAAAGTATTCTCTCGATGTATATTGTGTTTAAATCCAGAACACATACCTGTTCTCAGACCAAAATATGGAAAAAAGGGTATCGGTAGAATGCAGAAGAAGGGATACGGTTAGAGCTTTAGTGATTCTGGCCAGACGCCACCGCAAACCCTTCAGAACTTCCCAGCACCAAGCGCATGTCGTGTGAAGAGGGAGTTATAACATCCTCATGAGAACAGTTAGTTCCTGAGGAAGCAAACGCTTCACGTCTCAATGGTGTTAAATATGGCGTAAAGCAGACAAATTACCACATCAACTGAGTTTCCAAGAATTCTTCCCCACTTCGCTACATGACTTCATACAAAAAGAGGTTCTTTAAGTTTTGACTTGCCAAACAGTACCTTGCTAAAGCACCACTAGCCAATCTTGCTGAGGACTGTTCTGGAATACAGATGAACGTGAGTAAACCGAGGAATTTCTGGCAGAGTTCACGGTGGGGTGAGTTTTCTCAGTCAGCGATTCCAGAAATACCGGCTCAGCTGTGCCAGCGGGTCCAAAGGGCCTGCTTCTCATTATGGGGAAGACAAAGTTGGGTCACAGGTCACTGCTAAGCCTCGTCTGCGCTGGAGAAAATGAGATTGACCCACTGAGAGAATCTCACGGTATTTCCTGTGGAAGATGCTGGCACACAATGTATGTTTCATATAATCAGCCTCGCAGACTGAGGGTTCTGATGGAAGGTCTGGCCACAGTGATGAGGGCCCGCAGGCCCTGAGGCCAATCTTCTTTTTAAATTCTGCTAGCGAGACAGCTTACATTTGACAGCTGGTTTCCACAGAATCTTCCCCATTCCTTCTGGGCCCAATGAACACAGGTTCTAACTGAGGAACATCTGAGTTTGGCTCCCATCAGAGCTGTCTGCCCATCGAGGGGAGAGACCGGCTTCTTTTGAGGACATTTCGTTGCTGCCTTTCCAGCTTTGCGATACGTGCGCCAGGCCAGGCCCAGGCTGCTGTTCCACAAATAACTTGGGCTCAGCCTTTGCTTCAGTAGGATTTTTGGAGCAGAATCAGTCAAATGGTCTTCCCATCCTCCCAGGAGAATGTGGCATTAAAAGAAACAACCGTATTATCTAAATTTCCAGAAATGACTCCCTGATGATTATCCACCTTCCATCAAAGCTCACTGTGCTTTTTTCCAAACAGGCCTTGAGTTTTAAGATGTTTAATATTTAAAGTTTCTTTCTGGAAATACTCACTGGGTTTGGACGGCAACTTCTGAAGACCGATAAAAGGGAAGAGGTACGTGGTTTAGGAATGGAATATTTGAAGGCTGAGTAGAGGGAGGAAAATTCCAGCTGGAAACCTTTCTGATGTGCAAGCCTTCCGGGCTCTGGGGGGTGAACGAGACGGTGCAGGTGGAGGCAGCTCCCACCGCGCCTGCGGCCGGCAGCAGTGACACGTGAGGTAAACCTGCAGTTGAATCTGGGTAATAAGACATCGCCTGTCAGGGAATCCGACATCCTTTTATTCGAACAGTGGCAGCACCATCCCGCCATTAGAGCAAACGACACGTGAATTGAACTGAATGCCAGATAAGGTGCACCTATTCCGACTGTGTGAGTCGGGAGTGTCGGCGGGGTTGACAGAAGGTTGGCAAAACCCCATCTAATTTGCTTGGCGAATTCCATCACCAATGAGCAGCTGTAGGCAGTCCTTCTGGAAGGCAGCCCCCAGATTTGATGCACATGCAAAGCTTAAAACCACCTGTTTGGACCACCTGCGGGACCTGACCAGTGGGCCTGGGTGCTGCCCGGTCTGAGTTTTGAAATGCTCCCTAGGCGACTCTAACGTGCAGCCGGGGTGCGAATCAGCTACTTCTTATTTAACCATCTCCACTGCTACAATTCCTCACCAGAAGCTCTATCTAAGGGGCCTATGGCGGACACCCTTTCCTTTTGGATGGAGTCTTGGTTTTGTTCTTGATTTCCACTCCTCAGAGGCCCAGGAGCCCTTGGAGGCCTCACCTCACCCCAGGCACAGGTGGAATCCTGAGTGGGTGATGCGGGGTTTCTCCACCTGGGCACGGTTGACAGGGGAACAGAACTCTTTGTAGTGGAGGCTGGTCTGTGGATTGAAGGATGCTTAGCAGTATCCTTGGCCTCACCCACCAGGTGCCCGAAGCACCCCCAACCCCCAAGTGGTGACAAGGGAAAGGTGAGACTCTCGGGGCTCAGCTGTCATGTGAGGCCGTGCCTTGTCAAAGATTGTCTGAGGCAACATTTTCTTCATTTGAGACAAAGGGAGGGAAAGGTTCTCTTTCTGTGGGATGCTGAGATGGTGCACACCTGGGCCCTGACGTCTGTGGGGCCGTGGCATCCACTGCCCTGGGAGCTGTCGGCCCTCTGGCTCCGCCTCATGAGACAGTACAGCCCGTGTACTCCCGGGGCTGTGCTCTGTTATTTACAGCTAACTGCTTCCAACGGCTTCACCCTGAATCTAGGCTGTTAATTATTGGGAATGAATTGTTCCTCTTTGCAAGGCAGACATTTTGCCACAGACCAACATGAATAATTGGTCAAAATGTGTCCAAAAAGTGGAAAACTATGAACATACACCAAGATTATGACCGCGAAACAGGGAAGCACCTATGTGAAGTGCCTGTAATTTATGGATGTGGCGTACGAACATTCTTTGGCCTTGCTCAAGGAGAGAGCAACAAAACCTCACATGGCACCAGCGGTGGCCAGGGACCCACCGAAGCAGATGTTCTCTATCTATGAGATATAAATCTAATCCCAGGCAGGTGTCTGAGGAACCTCCAGGCACGTCTCTTGCTGAAAGGCTCAGCATGTGAGGGCAAAGCATTAGAATTGATTCTTTTTCAACATTAACCTGACTTGTAGAAACAAACTCCTTTCCTATTTCCAAAGTGATTTGTGGGGTCGATGAGTGTAATGTTAAATCACAATCCCTCTGGTGTTCGATTTGGGCAGCGACTCATGGCCCCCACCGCCATCTTCACTCACTGAAAAGGAATTTTAAAGAGGCTGAAGCGAAAAGCAGGTGCTTAACCTCATGAACCGGAGACTAAGATTCCAGGTGATGGCTACGTGGCTACCGTTTTAAGACATTTTTTTAAAAAACAAAGTGACCTTCTGAGATGGTAAGCAAATAGGTCACGGAAAAGGGGCATCAATTTCCCCCTAAGGGGGGTCTCAAGGGATAATTTTTGTGAGAAATGGTGGGGGTGTTAGTAAATGAATGTGAAACCTGTAGGCATTGTTGTTCTGCTGAGGCAAACACTCAAGAAACTGAACTCGATTTGTTTAGACAGTTGCTATCAAATAACTTATTTGAGGAAAAAAAAGACGATACTTTGAATAGTTTCAATTCTGAATAAAAATTCACATCAAGGTGTTGATTACCTTAGGTCCTGTTTGAAAATGCAAAATCAGTCTTTTGAAACTGGATTTCAGTCCTGAGGGGTGGGCTGGTGGTTCCCAGGATGCCCTGACGCAAGTATGTGGGAATCTGCGCTCTCGGTAGGGGTGGACCAAACAGCCAAGGGCAAGTCCTGCAGTAGGCCACTGCCCCCAGCTCTGTGACCCTGGTCAACTGAAGCCCAATGTTGGGTTCCTTCTGTTTAAACTGGGACTGATCCCGACGAAACCAAACTCAGGGCTGTTGGCAGGATGAGGCCAAATAAACAAACTGTTAAGAACAGCGTTTCTAATACATGCTTTCCCTGGTGCTGGACTAATCGTTAACTGTTGCCAGGTAATTCTCAGGGTTAGCTTTGACAACATATTGTGCAAATGACTCCATTGTAATCCAATTAAAACATATAAACTATAGAATACAAAAAAAAGAGGAACATGATTATCCATTCAGGAAACCTTCAATTTACAAGCAAGATGTGAAGGTCATTTTGAGTTGTTTGGAGGACTCTATGTCCCCATAGCAACAGTACTCTGAGTGCGCTTAGGATTCCAAGGACTCACAAAGGCATATTAACCTTTAATTACCTGAAACACTGTATGTTTGTCCTGAGAAGGTCCTGAGGCCAACCATGATAGTACTTTACTAGAAATGAAACAGTAGAGAAACAAAATTGATCAGCAAATAAAATGAAAATATTTAAAATCTTTTGGCTTGAAGGAAAGCAGGATTAACCAGAAGTCAAATGAGGAAGCTGGTGGGGCCTTGGGCCTGGGAGATGAGGGCATTTGTCAAACATATGGCTGCTTCCCTTGGTGCAAGCACCTCCATACTATGTGGATTTAACAACCCTAAGTAGGATCTTCACTGGCCTTTAACTGAACAAAAACTAGTTGGAGAATGAGAAGCAGCCATTTTCCTGTACAAAAGGATCGCACTTGGAACTGGAAAGGAGCAGTGCTGCGGGACAAGGTGGGGCATGAGGCCCTGGGGGAAGCAGTTGTTTCCCTGGCAGACACAGGTTGCTCCAGAAAGGCCGAGGGGCTGAGGCAGTGGCAGGGCAGGGCAACAGTAACGTGGCCGGCATCTGCAGTTCTCACTTCACACAGGTACTGTCTTAAAAGAGTGGAGGCAAACCATCCATTTGGGCAAATGGGAAGGCCTCTCCAAGGTCACAAAGCCTGTTTCACGCGAGGCTAAAGCTCTGCCTACAGAATGGGTGGAGCGCATGGCAGTGCAGGCGTTCCTTTATAAATGGAACCCAGTGCTCTTTTATGGGATTACTTCAACTGCTCTCCCCCCATGTATAGTGTTTTACACCACACTAGTTCAATGAAATGTTAATTAGGTGGTAAGTACATAAAAAAGATCCTTGGTTGGTCAAATAACTTGGAAACTGGCAGGTGAGAAAGTGAAATCTCATTTCTCTGCTCTGGGACCTCAGAGCCTTCAACATGCTAATTTGCACTGTGCTTTTTCATAAAGTGAATCCAGTACAAGGCAAATTTTCTAAACCCAAGTGACTACAAACCCTTATTGTCTGGAACTTCTCCAGGACAAGCGTCCTGGGGAACATACCTGGGAAAGGTTTCCGTCTGAACATGTAAAACATCAGCTCTCCTTCGACACCCGTCAGCGCAAACCCATGGTCACCGAGGCTCCTCGTGACACAACCCCACCCGCACCACCTTCCCATTCTGCCTTTGGTTATTCGTACTCAATCCTTCTAGAGGTTTTAGCTCATAATCTAAAATGGAACGTGCACTTGAATCTGAAAATGTGAAAAACCAAACAAATCACTTTGACACACAAAGGAGGCGTTAATAGCAGGATTCCAGGCACCTTTATTCAGGGCAGATACTGTGGTCAGTGGAGCTTGCCTCAAGAATCTTCCCATTACTTTAAGGAAGCCAACTTCTACTTACTAGTAAGTCCTAACTATCCTTCCTGCCTACCATTTCCAGTTGCTGTTTACTAGGCTTGAAAACACCCCGCACACAGGTTCCATCTGATTGGCTGGAGTGCAGCAGGCTCTGGGGCTTGCTGGGCTAAACCTGCAGCACATCAAAGGAGTTTCTGCTCTGGGCAATTAACAGGGTTAATTCATTTTATCACAGAAGAAATTTACTCCTTTATGTTTTCCATATAATTTATAAATAGGAAAAATTATTTCTTAATATTATTATATATTTGCAATACAAACAATCAAGACTGGTGATATAGGAAACAAAAAAAACATAGGATTCATTAAGTGCAAATCTGACAGTCAACGTTTTTTCTATAAAAATCACTTTGCTGTGACAATCACATGGATCTCCTCCAGTCAATACTGGCCTTTAGGCTTAGCATTCCCGACACTACATTTTTGAGTGGCAAGAGTTATCCCTGTCTTCTATCATGAATAATAAAACCATTACTCTGCAGTAAAAAGTAGTTTAAAGAAACAGTATTTCTTAAAAAGCTTGAGCCTACCACAAGTCTTTTATTATTTTCTAATGAAGCAACTGGCATGGTCTCTTTTCCTTTTCTGTTCCTTTTTTCCAATCAGTAATTCAAAGAAAAGATGGAGTAACTGAGTTTTAAAATCCTGCCAGATTTTGTACGGTAACTCTTGTAGATGAACAATGTAGGGTCCTACTGAACTATTCAAATCTCATGCAGAACTCTAACTAATGAATGCCTCATTACATTAGGCAATTCTATCATATTCCATACTTAAAAATTCTCACACTAAAGTGGCAGTGGTTACTATTCATTACTTTAGCATCTGACCTCAAAGACTTAGACAAAATCATGGTTCAAGTCTGAGTTTTGGCAACAGAGTAGTGCCAGGTATTTCTGAATAAACAATTTTTAAATGTTCTCAACTATTGGAAAAGTATTACCAACACATTATTTGGTGTTAGTTCATCAGTCATATTGTTGAAAATCAAAGAACCCTAAACTCTATAAATGTCTTACTTTACAAAGTCTAACTATAAAGGAATAACCTACTATATGTCTAATAGAAAAAAACTTACACAGCAACTTTTATCAAACAGCAACTACTACAAAAGGAATGATAGAAAAAAATGACTTCACAAAAATACACTAAAAAATTTGACAATTTTATGGAAGAACCGCCAAAGTTTTAGTGTTTAATATTTAATAGGACAACTGACCAAGATCTGAGGTGTGAAGTTATCATGTTCAAGAAATGGGGGTTGGAGGATCACTCTGTCAACTAACTATATAGTATGTGATAAGAAGAATGCACGCTTTACAACATAAAACCTGTCTACACATAGTAATTAGTTGCAAAAAGCCATCTGGTCTTCTCTTGGCTTATAAAAACAATGTTCCAGATTCCAGTGTAAATTAGCAACCTATTGAGAAAGGAAAACCATCAGCATGTTATTCATTAAACAAGGACAAATAAAAATGATACTTAGAATTATCAACAAAAAATTCTTTCAGAACCCTCTAATGAGCTAAACTTATTTTTTGTGCATGATATTCTAACAGCAATACAATACATTTAATTGGAAGTTTTTATTAAAGACACTTCTGAATCCATTTCTCCTCCCACTCCTTTCTTTGTATCATCCCTGTAACTCAGTCTTCAATCCTCAAGAGGATGTTCTCATTCATTTGATGGGACGTTGGAGATATGAGAAGCTTCTAAGACTGGCAGGACATTTTCCAAATTATCTTTATATAGGAATAAAGATGACAACCCCCACAAAATCAACCCAATCTATTTTTCTTGTACTTCAAAGCAACTTGTATTTCACAGTAACTTATAATTTGGTCCAGTCAGGACACACCCAGAAAGTAAGAATATAAAAATAAAAAAAGGTGTCTTTTACTGTATTACTCTGTTTGGTACTCTAGTTACCTAAAAATTCTCAGTGAACTTTATTTTTATAGGGAATTAAAATGCTAAAAATGGGGTGGGAGAAAAGGGGATTTAAAATTCTTTTTGGGTTGCAGCGAGGTCACCACCACACTCACGAAAGGGATTGTAATGAAGAAACCCACTGTGGTGAGAATAAGGCAGCCAACTGTGCAGCCAGCTGGCTATCTTGCTCTCTGGGTATTTTTGATTATTAGTCTTTCCTGTGATATGTAAAATTATGAAGTGGAAATTTAAATCAACTCTAGGGTGAAGGCTTAATGTGGCCATAATCTAGTTCATCTAAGTCATAACCAGGTACTACTGTCCCGGCACTAATTGAGAAGGTAAGTATTCCCCAAAGAATCCTTAGAATTTAAGGCATTTATGAAGGTGGCAATGTGGATACTTGAGTTATCTTTTTTTTGACTAAAACAAAACAAAGCAAAAACATTAAAAATCTTCCAGTAATAAATTTTCAACAAAACACATTTCTTTGTCTTGGACGGTAATGATTATTTAACGTTAATCAAAGGTCTGAGTTACTGATGACACAGGTCTAGTCAATACAAACTGGGAAAATGACTACATCAACATCATGGTGGCATACGCCACCCTTTACTGCCCCTGCCCTCACCTTCAACTCTTCTGTGTAGCAGGTATCTTGTTTTCACCTTCCAGTTCTTCCACGCCAGCCTGGGTCATGAGGTCTGCAATGTTTTTCTCCAGGTCATCAATGCGACTACTCATGTCATCAAGTGGTGACGTTAAAGACAAAGCACACCGACATCTCCCGTTTCTAACCTTTTCCGCCAGGGCCCCGGAGACGATGGCCTTAAACACAACTGTCTTAAGGAAACGGGTCTTCCAACTGCCTAACAACATTTGGGTCAACGACGGGCCAAGTCCATGAGGGCGGCCCACCATTCGGCCTGGCTGTGTCCTAGGTTCCTGGAAGCGCACTCTCGTACGTTTGCAGGAGGGCGAGCCACCCAACCACACATTTCTCAGAATGTATCTCTGCCCTACCCGGTTTGGCTCAGTGGATAGAGCGTCGGCCTGGGGACTGAAGGGTCCCGGGTTCGATTCCGGTCAAGGGCATGTACCTTGGTGGGGGCTGTGCAGGAGGCAGCTGATCGATGTTTCTGGCCCTCTATCCCTCTCCCTTCCTCTCTGTAAAAAATAAATAAAATATATTAAAAAAAAAAAAGAATGTATCTCCTTCGTTAAGACTGTCATCAGGTGGTTAAGAGTACAGGGACCTGGGGGAAGGAACAAATAAACGCCAGCCCTGCCCTTTCCTAGTTACGGGATCTGGGCAAGTTGTCTGACTTTTCCAGGTTACGGGGAGGATCAGAGGAAAGATACACACAAACCGATTGGCGCGGTCACCAGTCAACCACATTAGACACCATCAGGGTGGCCTGTCAGTTCCCGGGGCCCGGGCCTCGCTCAGTGGTACTCCCAGCTCCCACACCCTGCTTCTCGAGAGGAGCACATACACCCGAGCTCAGTAAACGGTGGTAAATGCCTGGCCGAAGCTGGCCTGACAGTTACATCCTGAGAAAACAGGGTCCGCACACCCACGGGAGGCCGACTCCCAAGAGAAAGGATATTTCTCCCAATGATCTGGTCGGACATGGTCTGAAATTTATCTTGCATCTGTTGCAGGAGTGTCTGCACCTGTGAAACAACAAAACCAACCACCCCATGCTGACCCCGAGCCGCCTTCCTGGGAGAGGATGGGACCCCGGTCCCAGGGAGGCTGGGGTGCGGGGTCCCAGCCCCAGTTCGGCCTCTGGCAGCTCCGAGGCCTCCGGCAAGGATCTCCCTTCCCCGGGTTCCGTTTTCCCCGTCAGATTACACTGCGGGGCTGTGAAGCCCCTCCAGTTTGGGCCCCGCTGCCATTCAAAATCTGTTGGGTGCTTCGGCAGTTTTGACGGCTGGGAGGCTTTGGGGTGAGGGGTGCGGTGAAGGGCGGGCTGCGGGGAGAGCTGAGGGGTGCGGGGCTGAAGTGGCGGGGACCAGGGAGTCACGCGAGGGTGCGGTTCAGGGGCAGGTGAGGGGGGGGTGT
>NW_005356042.1:8329622-8329874 GCF_000412655.1 Myotis brandtii
GCCTCGGGCCCGCACGGACGCCCCTTACCACCGAGGTGAGATCCTGCACGGTCTTCGGGTCAGTCTCGGCCATCTCCCCGGTTCCCAGCTTGGCGGTGATATCTCAGACCGTCACCGACACTTCCGTTTATCCGCGCCGACGCCCCCAGCGGCTTCTTCTCGCGATGACAGAGGCCTTCGCGCGACCGCGGGGGATTGTGGGAGCTGTAGTTGGCGTCACGCGCCGGAAAGGCCTGCGGTCTCGAGCCTTGC
>NW_005356042.1:8329894-8331319 GCF_000412655.1 Myotis brandtii
CCACGCCCACTCAGCACTTCCCCCGCCCCCACCGCTCCGCCATAGCCACGCCCCACAGCCGCTCCCCCACAGCCACGCCCCGGGTGGAAACAAGGGTAACAGCGCAGTGGGGCGAACGGTGGAAGGGGTGGCCTTGACCTCTTCCCAGGCTGTCGTTACAGGCCGCACTGGCTTTCCTCGGACCCCGTCGGGACGCACTTGCCAGGCGCCTGCGAGGTGCCAGCCCAGGCCTGTGCCGCTGCCTGCCCGCCAACAAAGCCGCACAAACACCTGGAGGGGAAACTGAGGTCTCAGGCCTGAGGGGCACGAGCACAATGTGCACGGCTGCTCAGCGGAGGGTCTGGTTACGCCCTCGACCTCAGTGTTCTTCCTCCTCCCCCTGGGGGTTGAGTGGAGGTGCTGGCGCAGTGGAGCAGTTGTTTTTAGCTTTTAACGTAGTTATAAAATGCGTTCTGGAGGGAGCAGAAATCCTAAACTACTTTTCATAAAGTCCACACTCTTGTAACCGCCCCAGGTCAAGAAACATGACCAGCTCCCGGGAGCCCCTCAGCGCCGTTCCTTTCACCCCACCCACCCACCACCCCTGAGAGCGGTGAGCATCCCGACTCTCCACACAATGGGTTGTTTTGCCTGTTTCAGCGTCAATCTAAATGGAATCAGACAGCCAGGCCTTCTCAGCGCCTGGCTCCTTTCATTCATATGATGCTCCATGGTGTTGCGTGGGGAGGCTTTCTGTGGGTCAGGGCGGGAGACTACAGTTGGTTGTTCAAGGAGCGGATGCTGCTGAGTTGGGACGCTGTTCCAGCCCCACAGGTGGTCTTGGAGTTGGTCTCATTAGCAAGAGATGGGAGAGTCCTTGAGGGAAGGCCTGACGTTCACATTCCTTACCGCATTTAAGGACGGAATCGGGGCCAGTTCCAGCTTGCTTTTACTGAGAGAGGCTGCCAGGGAACCCCCCAGTGTCTGTGACAAACCTGGGGGGTTGGTCATGGAGGGCATAGATTCAACTTTTTCCACCCAATTTCACTCCCTGTCCCCAACATCAATCCCCCTTCCCTGCATCCCCTCCCTGCGCCCCCACTCCATCCTCCTTCCCATGCCAAAGGGGTGAGACTCTTTATAATTAGTTGTTGTTAACTGGTATTTGGTTAGTGCTTTACCTGATCACTTAAACATCTCAATGTTTTAATCCTCAGGACCCTGAGATATAATTATCACCATTTTACAGTTTTGAGAAAACTGACACAAAGGGGCTGAAACTTTTTTAAAAAAAATATTATTTTATTGATTTTTTACAGAGAGGAAGGGAAAGGGAGAGTTAGAAACATCGATCAGCTGCCTCTTGCACACCCCCTACTGGGGATGTGCCCACAACCAAGGTACATGCCCTTGACAGGAATCAAACCTGGGACCCTTCAGTCCGCA
>NW_005356042.1:8331351-8334109 GCF_000412655.1 Myotis brandtii
CCGGCCTCCCCTACTCCCCAGTGTCTTGTGTTCATTGGTTATGCTTATATGCATGCATACAAGTCCTTCCGTTGATCTCTTACCCCCCTTCCCCCGCCCGCTCCACGACCCCCCAGGCCTCCCCGGCCTTCCCGCTGTAGTTTGACAGTCTGTTCGATGTGGGCTGAAACTCTTAAACCAGGTGGTAAAAGTAGGAAGTAAGAGACAGGACTTGAGCCCAGGACTTTCTGACTCTACCATCTCATTTTTCTAGCCTTCTAGAATTCTCTGAGTTGTCTGCGTTTAGAGCAGGGTTGCTCACCAGCAGCACCTCTGGCATTTTGGGTCAGCTAGCCCTTTATTGTTCTGGGGGTTGCGGTGTGTGCCCTGTACATTGCAGGATGTTGAGTAGCTTCTCTGACTTCCACCCAGGAGATGCCAGTAGCATCCCCCACTCAGCTGGGACAACCAAAAATACCTCCAGACACTGCCGAGGGTCTTCGGGGTGGTGGGAGTGGGGGCACGACTCTCAGTGGAGAACTGCTGGCTTTAGAGGATCCAGAGACATTGCCGTGGATTCTGCTCACTTGTTTTTCATGAATGAATTTGTTTTCCTTTGGGCCATTTCTTGAGAATCTTTCTCTGTACATATTGAGATTGAAGGGTGATGTATGAGTTTCCCAGGGCTGCTGTAACAAGGCGGCACAAACTGGGCAGCGTAAAACAGCAGAAATTTATTGTCTCACAGCTTTGGAGGCCAGAAACCTGAGATCAACGTGTCAGCAGGGTTAGTTCCTTTTGAGGATTCTGAGAAGAATCTGTTCTGCCCCTCTATCTCAGTTTCTGGTTAACAGCTGGTAATTCTTGATGTTCCTTAGCTTTGCAGATGTTCCATAGCTTGTAGACATTTCTTAGCTTGCGTCACTCCAATCTTCACTTCGGTCTTTCCATGACCTTCAACCTGTGTGTGTTTCTCTATTCTTCTTATGGAGTCGGGGCCTACCCTCTGCAGTATGACCTTATCCAAACTAATTCTATCTGCAAAGATCCTGTTTCCACATAAGGCCACATCCTGAAGTTCTGGGGATTAGGACTTCAACATGTCTTTTTTGAGGGGACACAATTCAACCAGTTGGTAAAGGCATACCACTTTAAATTTGTATCATAGTTGGTATTTTATAAAGTGTTGGCATGAAGCTCGAGTCATTTAGCTAGTGAGTAGTCAATACCGGGTGCGATTTCAGGCCTTTTCACTTTGGACCCCAAACACTGGGGCTATCACACCCAGCATAGAAGTCTGGACACCCACACCCAGACTTCTAGCCACATCTGACTTATGGCTGTGAGCAGCACAGAACACAAATAAGACCTGGAGGTAGGTGTGTGTGTGTGTGTGTGTGTGTGTGTGTGTGTGTGTTTCTGGCAGGAGACTTGAAGGCTTTTTATCCAAATAAAGTTTTCTTTACATAAACAGCAGGCAAACTTGACACGTTTTTTAGTGGATACTTTTGTTTGGCACTTAGAAAGACAGCACACTCTCTCTGCGTGGAGACCGAGGTCGTTTAAACAGCTGCTGTACCCAAAAGCTTCACTAATTTATAGTCACGGCTGATATACTTACTTTGTAGGGTTGACACACTGGCCCCGACTGACTATTGTTCCATTAACAAAACTACTGTATTATGTGTAAGGCACTAGTAATTAACCTTTAAAACTTGGGTTTTGAACAACCCTCGTTTTAAACCTTTAAGTGTCATAGTTGTCGTATCTCCTCTGAGCACTTTTTTTTATAGCTCTTTCTAGACTAATTGTGTAACTGAAGTAATTCTCTTTTCCCCTTTCAAGACAGCTTGGTTTCACATGAGCTTAATGTGATACTTTCCTAATTGTTCTTTGGTTCAGCTGGGCCATTCTCTGCACACTCCTGCCTTCCCAGACCTGCACTAAGGGAGGTATTAGCGTACACGTGTGTCTATACTGCGATGAGAAGTTCTGTGTTTGCCTTGCGTGGGCAGAGAAGGAATGATCATCACCGAGCCTCAGAGAACTTCAATTCGCCCTCTCCCTAGTTGCACCTGCCATGACCCAGCCCTGGTCTGAGCTGAGGCTCACCTGGTTTTCTGCCAGGTTGCTGGGGTGGCACTACAGCAGCTTCAGGATATGATACCTCATCTTCCTAGGGGCCCGGGCTGCATTTGCCCCCAGCCTTTAGTGGACATTTCATATACCTTTCCAGTCTCTTTAAACCTATAAATAAAAATATGTAAAACATCTGGCCCACAGGAGGCACTTATTAAATATTAGCACCCTTTCCTTCCTCTTGTTAAGGATCTCACTAATCTTGCTGTCTATTTATCTACCTATTATCTATCATCTATCTATCTATCTATCTATCTATCTATCTATCTATCTATCTATCTATCTACCTACGTACCTATCATCTATCATCACCATCATCTATCATCAATCAATCTATCATTGATCATCAACCTATCTATCATCAATCTAATCTAATCTATCATCTATCTGTTTTTCCAAACCAGAGGGATTTGACTGTTATGAAGAAGAAGGGAAGAGTTAATTATCAGGCAGGCAGCCCTTGCTTTTAGTCTTGGTGTTTAGACATTCTAGCCCAGTGATGGCGAACCTATGACACCTCTGACACGCGAACTCATTTTTTTGGTTGATTTGGTTGATTTTTCTGGCATTTAAATATATAAAATAAATATCAAAAATATGTCTGTTTTACTATGGTTGCAAATATCAAAAAATTTCTATA
>NW_005356042.1:8334502-8348147 GCF_000412655.1 Myotis brandtii
ATAGCCTTTACTTCCAACTCTTTAATAATCTGAATAAAGGATAACTGTATTACTTTCTAAAGGAAGAGCTTTAAAAAAGTAGCAGAAAATGGGAAATTTTTCAGCATATACTAATAGCCACTTTCTCAAAGGTTCAGAGCTTCATAGTGAAAATTGCTGTGGTCTAGCTATACCCATTGCTTCTCAGCCAGTACTTCGGGGGCAAATAAAATGGCTCAAAGGCTTATCAAGCTCAGTAACCCTCCAACCACTGATGCTATGACAAGGATGCAGCATGAGTGATAGGAAGATGCTCCTGCCTACTGAATGTGATGAATATCTAAATTATTTCTGCTTAAAGTATAGACTTATTCTTAATTTATGGAATTAAAGTTCTCACCTGAAATCCTTGTTCATGCATTCATTCCTGCCATTCTTTTTGTCTCTATATATTTTGTATATGCTTTTATATAAACACAGATACTATAGAATTTTTTCAGTTGTGAGCTAATCTATTACCAATAGGAAATATAATAAAAGTAACACAGCACAATAATTAATTGCTTTAGATGAATAATCGTGAAAGTACCGTATCATCAGATTTTGAGACAAATCTTAACAGCTAGGTAAGAAGTGAAGACGGGGTGCATCACCCTTGTGAAGGGTGTAGCCAGATTATTAGATGGTTGTTACAACGGTTCTCAACCTGTGGGTCGCGAACAATGAAAATACATCCTGCATATCAGATATTTACATTACGATTCATAACAGTAGCAAAATTACAGTTATGAAGTAGCAACGAAAATAATTTTATGGTTGGGCGTCACCACAACATGAGGAACTGTATTAAAGGGCCGAGGCATTAGGAAGGTTGAGAACCACTGAATAGTAGGTAAACAAAAGGGATGTGTTCTTTCTCAGTGCTCATGTTTCTGTTGATGTTATTTACCTGTTGATTCAAGCTTAAGTCAGCTACACATAGATAGATTAATGTGCTACATTTACAGAATCAGAAATTGGCCCTGGGTGGTTTGGCTCAGTTGGTTGGGCATCTTGTGCACCAAATGGTTGCCAGTTTGATTCCAGGTCAGGGCACATGCCCGGCTTTTGGGCGAGATCCCCAGTAGAGGGCATGCTGGAGATAGCAGATAGATGTTTCTCTCTTTCTCCCTTTCTCTCTCAAAAAGAAAATCAATAAAAAGATATCAGAAACTGCTCAAAGATCTTTTAGAATTTGTCTACAGCTGAGCACAGTACCAGCTCTTGGAGCTCTCACACCACTTTCTCCCCCAACTTTCCCTTCTCTCAGTTGGTTTGGCTGTGACTGGGTCCTGGGGAGGACATTTTCTGCTTTTCTTTTGGAGAACTGAGATATCTAATTAACCTGGTAGAAGCCCCTCATGTACACACTAATAAGTCATGGAAAGGAAGGGAGGAAATACTTAGAAAATGATAATATCTTGTATGGGAAAAGTTTCTAAGGTTCCAATATTAATTTAGAATAGTGTTAACAGTTCTTAGCAGAAAGTTCTCAGAATTAAGAAAACACAGAAGGTCTGGTCAGTTGGTCTGGATAGACAGTCATGCTAATTGGGGTGCAGATGAGGGTTTCCTGGTCTGAAGTGGTATTTTCTCTGGTTTCACTGCAGAGTTGCCAGGGGCCCTGAGCTAGAGTGGGAACAACACGAGCCCTGGGTTCTGGTTCTGAAGGCCACTCACCGCGGGCAACCCATTTGATTTTTCTGAGCCTCAGCACTTGCCTCACACGCTGTTGTAAAAATTCAGTGAGTTAATAGGTATAAAGGATTTTGCACAGTGTGGGCACCATACCAAGCAATTAATAAATAAAAGTAATAAGCAATTAATAAATGTAAACTATCATCATCATCATCATCACCATCATCATTAACTGCATTTTTGTACCTTGTTTGTACACGCCAAGAGGACTGTAGGCTCTTTCCTTCAGAATCACGTGGATAGTTTGTGTGTTGGCACAGCTGCTCTAAACCCAGCCCCCAGCAGACTCAGGTTAATACTTTCTAGTTGCCACATCTTTAAATTGAGACCCGATGTCTTTATTTTGGATGAAATGCAATCTGATCTATTTCAAGAGTTTGATAGTAGATGGTTATTTCATTGAACAGAAGGTTTCAAATGACATTTTGAAATTCTGGGATAAGTTATCAAAATTTTAAAAAATGTTCTTTAAGAATCAAAGTCCTATTTGCTACCTACCATGTAATGGAGCTGGATTTATTTTGTGAGGACGTTCATATCTGCTGGTGTTGGCTGTGAGTCATGCAGGCACGTCCTCCTGAAATGATCTTCTATGGAGAGAACTGGCAGGATTGAGGTAACTTTTATCAAAATTAGAAAACGTTTGCACGTTCTTGTTAAAACATACACATGAAATAATTTATCATATGTAAAATGCGGGAAATGTCATTTTTAATGAATTAAGGTGGTTGATGTGTTTAAAAAGCAAAGGAGGTGTGACCGTTCACTCAATGGAAACAAAGCCTTCATCTCGTGGTCAGTCATCGGGAAAAGCAATTTCTGGCTTTTACTTGACTTTCTTTTTCCAATAACTTGGATTACAATTAAATGCATTGATAATAATGACATAATGTTTGCAATAGACTTTTACTTTCAGTAAACAAGGTAAATGCTTTCTAGCAAGTAAACAGCATCCTATAATTCAGGACATGCTACACGTTGACTTCTAAGACTTGGTCTTTTTTGTGTGTGTAGAAGGATTTAAAAGAACAACAGAACTATCTCTGTCCTGATAAGAACTCTGGGGACAGGGAGTGTACTTAAATAGAGGCCAATTAGGGCACATTGGACTTGTTAATGAAGTATACACTTCACTCCCATTTCTCTGTGTTCTAGGCTAAGTTAAGCCACTGGCTTGATTTCTTTTTTTCAAGAGAAAAATACCCATTTGCAAAACACAGGAGAGCCTCCTGGCTTGAGAGAGAAGAGGAGGCCTCACTTGCTCACTTGAGGGAGCGGGTCACTGGACCTTGGTATTTCTCCCGGGGGCCGGCCCATGGACCTTGGTATTTCTCCCGGGGGCCGGCCCATGGACCTTGGTATTTCTCCCGGGGGCCGGCCCAGGCTCGTGCAGGAGGGTGAGCTTTCGGGTTCTCAGTTAGCCTCAGCTCAGGCTGCCAAGCACCTGGCCATCTGAGGACGGTCCTCGCAGGGTGACCATTCTCCCCCTGCCTCCAGGGAAGAGGGGAGTGAGTCCGACAGGGAGAAGGAGGCTGTGCCCTCTAAAGCCAGAAGAGGAAGTCCCGTCAAGTGTGAATGCACATCCCCCACTGAGCCTGCACGTGCACTCGTGGCGAACTATTAGGTCATATTCTGGGCACATGGCATCTCCTGATTGAGCAGCAGGAATTGTTCCAGAGAAAAAACACCCATGTCCTGGGACTGTAGGCAGATGGTTGTGACTGTGTGTCATGCATCATCAAATTGAGGGTGATCTTGCTCCTCTGTAAGTATGCAATCATCTTCACAGTGGATTGTGAAATGCTCACATCGTTCATTATGGTGAGTAAGACGAGTGGGTGGCCCGAGCTGTGGGGGGTGCTTCTGGCTTCATGGACTCACTCACCTAACGAGAGATGTACGGGAAGCCCAACAAGCCAAAAATAGGAACTTGCACTAAGACAAGACTCAGCATCAGTGACAGTAAGTAGACACAACATAGAAACCAGAGAAGAGCTATTGTCCAGCAGTTTTAACCACCAATACCCATTTATTTCAATGGAGAAAAAAAAATCTCTGCATTCTATATGCTCCAAAAGATTTACTGTTGAAACAAATACAATATATGGAACTCTATCTGTATAATTTTACTACAATAAAGACAACATATGACGTCTACTTCCTACAGAAGGCGAACGGAAAAGCACAGATGCCAACAGAGACTGCGTAAGAAAGCGTGTGTGCGTGTGTGGTTAAAACCTTTAGTAAGCAACTGCATTAAAATGTGCTAAGACACTTACCCTAGTTTGTGGCGAGCTCTAGTAAAAAGCCACAGGCTGTCACTAGTTTTATCTGATAGAAAAATTTGGTGTGAGCTTGGATGGTTCATTTACAGTTTATCGACAAGAAGATAATCTTAGTACAAGCACTAACTTTCCTCTTACGTTGACATGCTCACAGAATCAAAATCAATTACTTTTCAAACATAACGAACGTCTTTTATTTGTAGGTTTGCAAACAACTGTATTCGATTCACACAAAAGGGTACTTTTAAAACTACCTGTATTTACTCTATTTTATGCAGGTATATGAAACAAATGGCGTGTATGCGTGTAAGTGTATGTCTATACATGTGGGCATATACTAGTATATGTATACACGCGGTATCTGTCAGCCTCTTCATATGCACGTGTGACCTCCAGGATGACACTTGCAATTGCAAATGTACCGAGGAGGGAGGGGTTCTCTGCCATGATCCGTGTCCCCATAAGAACTAAGTCCAGAGGGGGACTGTGGATTTAGGACACATACAAATGCAGACAGGTGCCCAGGGACGAATATTTCAGCCCTTTGCTTGGCATTTGATGGTAACATTTCCTGCTCTGCTCCCCACCACTTTTGCTCAGGATCACGGCATATGATGGCAGTGAAAACTGGGTGTAGCCCTCAGGTGAAGAGAAAGGCCTCTCTCTCTCTCTCTCTCTCTCTCTCTCTCTCTCTCTCTGCAGACCTGCCTGCTGGTCATGGCAGCATTCAGACCGAATGGGACGGTGGGGAAGCATCAGCTCTGGTCTGCGCTAATGCCCAGCTTGCTGCTGAGGTCCTGGGGGGTCAGCTGCTGGCCTCCATCCCTTTTTGTTTAGCCTCTCAAGGGAGAATGACACATCAAAACTGGGTTGTCCTATCTCATCTCACTCTATAAATACTGATATGTACACGTACAGATACTCATACATATACAGATACTAACCCACAGACACAGCTGGAGGTGTGGACTGCTGACTAGCAATGTGGCAACACATCAGAAAAAGTAGTCATTGTTCCTGCTCCCGGAGGGCACGTGATATGCCATGATCTTTAAACACTCGGGGAATTCAGAGAATCCCATTAATCAAAGGAGAAAGGAAGATGCTGTCAAAATGGTGAAGTACAGACTAAATGAAATGGCAAAGAAAAGGAAAATCTGGAGCAATTGAGGCCTAGTTGTGAAGTTCGAAAGCTGTAAACGGCAATCTTCCGATTTGGATTTTTTTTCCTGTTGCTATGGAAACTTGGTAGTCAAGCGTCAGATGTCAGGAGTTCTCACAGACCTGAATGGCAAAGATTCAGAGTTTAAGTCAAGGAATATTGCAACTCGGTTCAAAACATGTTAGCTGAATGCTAGATACATGACTGACAGGCTGTAATAAACGCATTTATAAACATTGCACTACCTTGGAAATTTTTTTTTCTTAAGCATAGCATTTGAAGAGAGAAGGAACAGTTCTGCTGGTTTATGTCTTAAAAAGCCGGACTTCTCCGAAAGTGCTCGATGCCAAACATCTCACTTCAGACCACCAGCAGCTATAAGAACCTCTGCTACCATTGAGCCCTATCTCTTACAATCAGCCCAGAGCTTGGCTATTTTATTAACAAGGTGACTTGGTAGATTAGAGATTAATGATTGTCCTAGTCCTAGATATTCTTTTTGGTCATGGATAAGAGCTAGATACCTATTGGTATATGAGTTTCCTGTGGCTGCTGCAACAAATGATGTCCAAAAAGGGTCTTATGGGGCTAAAATCAAGGTGTGGGCAGGGCTGTGTTCCTTCTGGAGGCCCAGGGGAGAACCACTCCCTTGACTTTTCCAGCTTCCAGACGCTGCCTGCGTTTGGCTCACGGCCACTTCAGCCACCTTCATCCCTGAACTGTCTTATCAAAGTTCACTGAAGTTGCCTAAGGTGTGGTTATTCTCGAGGTTGCACACTAGCCCACGGTCTTCCATTCTGCCTGATAATAGCATGAGTGGAAATAGCTTGTTCTCTGACACTTTTGCTTAATTATTATTAAGTCTTGAATTTGTATAGGGAATTGGTACCACCAAATCGTTTGTTAACATCAAAGAGATGAAAAATGTGGAAAGGTCAAGCTAGTCGGTAATGTAAGTGCAGCTCATTCTGGAACAAACTTATCATTAGAACTCTAATGGGTTACTCTGTAGGGCTTGGGCTTTTTCATTCAAAACTCACCCATCTACTCTGAACCCATCGGTTTTAGAGGTTGAACATGTCATTTATCTGTTTGGAAAATTTCAAGCAGCCTATCTAAATTCTAGATAAACAGTCTTTGTAATGAAACTCAAGTACAAACAAGGTGATTTAAGAACGTTATGGGTTAAAGCTGTTCTAACAGAAAGGACCATGGAAGTTAACAAGTTATTTCAGGTGTAATTTTTGGTTATGTGCTATACCAGGGACCTTTACATTGCTTGACAAGTGAATTTCTTTGCAGTTAAGAATCTCCTGAACTCATTTAGTTCCTTTATTTCACTCAAAGTTTTCATTGCCTTAAACTCTTTGGTTACTTGGCTGCAGTAAATTGTACCCTGCAGATTCACCCGCATTTGAACGACGTGAAAAGAACATATTAAACGGCATCACTAATTTTATTTAAAAATACTTTCCAGTGTGGTTCCGAGAAGTTAAAATAATAATTTTATTCACTGAGAAAAACAGAAAAAAAATTGGTTAGTAACACCCACTGAATTAGAAAGTGGCCAATCCATGTTAAGTCAATTTAGACTATTAGGTTGATTGGATGAGATCACCTTTATAATTTATGTAAAGTTCTTAGCTTTGCACACACAAAGCCCATGAAGTTGTACCACTTTAAGGGACCACAGCTTCTCCACAAAGCATGACTCGGGGCCTCTCCAGGCCAGGATGGCCTGCTCTGCCGGGTCTGATGCTTCTCCAGACCCCGTCTCTGCTCATAGCACATTCACAATAAGGAAGAACAAAATAGTGATACTCTCAACAACATGGATTGTGTGATTCCATTTATAGAAAACTATAGAAAAGATGAGACTATAATTAGAGAAGGCAGATCAATGAGGGTCTGGACTAGGGGAGGGGATCGATAGCAAAGGGGTACAGGAAACTTTTTTGACTGTGGTGTGTACAATTGCGTAGTTACTAAAACTCATCAAACTGTACACTTAACAGGGTGAATAATTAGAGCCCGGCTGGTGTGGTTCAGTGGTTGAGCATCAACCCACGAACCAGGAGGTCACGGTTCAATTCCCAGTCAGGGCACATGCCCGGGTTGCGGGCTCGATCCCCAGTAGGGGGCATGCAGGAGGCAGCCGATCAATGATTCTCTCTCATCATTGATGTATCTATCTCACCCTCTCCCTTCCTCTCTGAAATCAATAAAAATATATTTTAAAAAATGAAAATAAAAAGCATTAGAATTAAAAGTATAGATTTATTTATTTTTGGCTTAGATTAAGGTTATAATTCAGTGCCTCCTCCTTCCCAGGTACAGACATTTAATTTTGGTCCTTGTTAATACGGTTCATCTCATCTGTCCTTTTATATGCTCACTACTGCTAGTTAATTAAGCCTAAGACAATGTTTAAAAGGTTTTTAGGACAATTTTCTTCCTTGAAGTCGACTGTGCACACCACACAGAGCCCTACATAACCCACAGACACAGCCTAACGGAGACGCCAGCTTGCTGAGGACCTTGGGAGGGTCCTAGGGGAGAACTACACATTCCCTCACTGTCATCAACACGCAATTTAAACAACAAAATTGGCAGTAAAAATAATTTCATTTACATTTTTTATTACTTTCAATGTCATTAGTTTTATTTCCTGAATTTTTGGATGTCAAAGAGAGAAGTGCAGATCTCTCAGTTCAATTCTCAGCTGCAATATAGCCATCTACAGTATCATAATAAACAGAAATGTTTTTATTATCTTTTTCCACTAGGGAGGCATTCTAATGGTGAACGCTGGTCTCACTGCTTACTCACACGGGACCTTGGGACCTTTCTGAGTTTTCTCATCTATAAAGTGCGATAAATTCACAAAGCCAATGAAGTAAATAGAGAGAAAAGCCATAGGACATCAGGGTGTTCGGTTAATGCTAGTCTATTTGGATCTGAATATTACTTAAGGGGAGGAGAAAACCCATTTTTCTTCCCATGTCGTATGATGTGATCAATGCAATTGTATGAGCAACACTTAAAAGATGTTGGCACATTTTCTCTGCAAAGGGCCAAATATTTCCAGCTTTGTGGGTCATATGGTCTCTGTGGCAACCATTCAACTCTGCCATTGTAGCAGAAAGCAGCCACAGACAATATGTAAATGAATGAGTATGGCTGTGTTCCAATAAAACTTTATTTACAAAAACAAGAAGTGGGCCAACTCCTGATTTAAAGACACACCAAACGGATTCTACCAGATCAAAAGTACTATGGCTGAGTGAGGAAGGCATCTCACCCTTGCACTTTGTAATCTAGTTTCAGTACTTTCAGAACCCCCTGCCCACTTTGTGTAATGGGTTAGGCCCATTTCTGTGTAGCCTCTTGTCAATGTCATGTTAACAGTGGCACAGGTGGGATGACCACTAACTTCTGCTCTTATCAGAGAGTGTGGGAGCCATAGGACACCCATGGTTACTTATTCATGCTAGCTCTAACCCAGTCTCTCCTGTCTTATTCTGTACATCTCTTTTTTGTCAGGAAGAACATCTTGGGCCAGGTATACAATAAAACAAGGATTATCATATTCGGCAGGCATCTCTAATGTTCAAATGAACAATATTAAGCATTCTTATGCCTTTTATACAGAGCCAGACTGAGGTTTCTTCGGAAGTCAAACAGGGAAGTGGTAACACCTGTTCTTAACTGTTGTCTTTTTTTAAGCTGAAAATTTCTTGCTTGTGGTGCAAAACATTGGAAGGTCAGCTGAGTACCTTTCCAGCTGTGCAAGGAGACTCAGCTCTCCTTTTTGAGGATGATTTTGGCTTTACCTACAGGTGCCCTTCCCTACAGTGAGATAACCGTGTGCTGCCAGGTAGGATGGCTCTCCATTTAAATGAGAACAGAAAAACACATTGGACCTCTCAAACACAGCACACATGTACCTGTCTTTTCTCAATGATACTATTTTGAGTATACAATGAACATGAGGGCTTTGGGAGTTACTGCACAATTCCGCCTCGGATTAACTACGATGTAAGAGTTCAGAGAGAGGAGCAGTGGCAACCTTTGGGGCCTACTCATTCATTTCTGATACCTACAGGCCAGTGGTCTCCAAAGTAGGGGGCACAAGGAAACCCCTTATTGGTAAGAAGAAAATCTATCATGTCTATTTATATTCCTTTCATTCTAAACAAATAGATTGTTTTACTAATAGTTAATGCATGGATTGGTAGTAGCAGATGTGTGTATTATTATAAAAATATGTGTAAAATATATTAACACTGGGTCTGTGGTGTGGAGGCCACTGTACATTTGGGATGTTGGCTCCACAGGTTGGACGGGCCTGGGAATCTGAATCTCGACAAACAGAGGGAGGAAGTCTCCATTTAAAACACCCACTGCAGCTGGGGTAGCTGATAAGTGAGCGGTTCCTGCAGTGCCTTGGTTCCTCAAAGGGGTGTTATCAAGAATGAGGCTTTATGTTGTATAATTAGGTTATAGACAGTGATGAGTGAATGGCTACTCATCATCTTCTCTCTAGGTACACACCTGATTGTGCACACACATAACACATGAAACGTGTGCACACAAAACACATGTGCACAAGCACACACAGACACTTGGATACGTGTGCACGCAGCATTTTTATTTCTCTATCCAGACTCTGCTGTATGTGAATCCCAATGTCTCCTGGAGCCCAGTCCTGGGCTTGCAGTCTGACTAGAGCTCACGTCAGAAGCTCCTGGAAAACAGATTCCGGATGTTTACTGCAAGAGCTGGTCAGAGCAGGACACTGTAAATAACCCTAATGCATCTGTGTCATAGTCATGTGACAGGTTACTCTCTAGCAGTTAAAATGAATGAACAGGGTGAATTATGGCTGGTGGACTATTGTGTGCTTGTGTGGCTCTCAACCTAAGAATGTTTTTCACACTTTTAAAGAGTGGTAAAGAACAAAAGAACGAAGTCAAAAGAACCCACACTCACAATAAAAAAGAATATGTGACGGAGACCTGATATGGCCCACAGAACCCAAAATATTTGCTGCCTGGCCCTTTATAGAAAATGTTTGCTGACCCCTGAACTAGAACAACATAGATGAATCTTGGAAATGTAATGGGAAGAGGAAGAAAAGCAAGATGCAGAACATCATGCTCGATATACTACAAATTACATAAAGTTTTCCAAATGGCACAAAATAGAACTATACATGGTGTGTGTGTGTGTGTGTGTGTGTGTGTGTGTGTGTGTGTGTAGTAAAAGTATAAAACATGTCAGGACACATTCTAACTCATAAAAGCGACTGTCTCTTGGGAGAGAGAATAATAAATAAAACTGGAGAGAGGCACACCTTTACCTGCAACATTTCGTTTCTTGAAGAAATGTCTCAACTATCCAATGAGACACTTCTCATTATAAAGTCTTCTCCTCCTTAGCTCTACCCATAGGACGCTGGCCCAGCACAGAGCTTTACACACAGTAACTTCCGACGTTGGAATGTGTGTTGCCTGTTGACCCTACTTGCCACTGTCACCAGGATATAGTAACTTCTGTTATTTTTTTTTCTAATCATCAATTTCTCAACTTCCAAATTTACAATTACATCAATAACCTTGTCAAAATGTAAACACCGAGGACCAAAAGGCTTTTGAATGGCAGTAGCTATATGTAAATAATTGCTAAAATTAAAAGTAGACTAGTAGCCCATAAGTAGGACATATCTGATACACATATCTATTCGTTTTATGCTCACATCGATATTACTAGGTATAATAATTTATTTGTTTAAAATAATGCTCCATTACATTATAGTCATTACTAGCAGGCAGTGAAAACAATGTGTGAATTATGCATTTATCTCTTTTCCTATGGCCCCACTGCCATCCATGAATTCTCATGCTCGTTCTTAAAAAGGTGTAGTATCTACTTTAACCTTGAGAAAGATTATTCAGCACAATGCAGAGAGAAACAGGGCCCTGGCGGACCAGTTAACTAATCCAGGCATAAGTTCAGGGGCATCTACAGGCAGTATCACCACCTGGCCTGGAGCATAGCAAGGGGGATGGTAAGATGCCTTTCAA
This sequence comes from Myotis brandtii, assembly GCF_000412655.1. NCBI lineage: Eukaryota > Metazoa > Chordata > Mammalia > Chiroptera > Vespertilionidae > Myotis > Myotis brandtii. The sequence continues at coordinate 8,345,752 of NW_005356042.1, forward strand.
CATTACTTGGAGCACTTTTACATGGAACACCCTCTATTATACAGACATAAACTAAAACAAATGTTTCCTCTGGGATAATTTTTTTTGAAGATACGTAGGAAAAAGGCTTTGATTATGTTTTCATAATTATGCATGCACTGGAGTTAGGCCAACTTACAAGCTAAACTGAAGAGGGAGATGAGCAGGACTGAGGTCAGGCTGAAGTGCAGGGCCCCCGCGGCGTTGCAGTCCACTTTGGAATTCTTGCAGGAACACACTTGTACCCTGAGGTCTGTGACGTTCGTCATGGGCGGTTTCCCTGAATCTGTCACCATGATGGGCAGCTGGTAGTTGGCTTTGTTCAGGTTTTGAAGAAGGCTTACCAGGGCATGCGTGTCTGTGAACACAAGGGGCCTTCATGAGAGAGGGTCAGACCTTTCCAAGAAAAGAGTGAGAACATGCAAAACAGGCATTGCATTTTGTTTATAACCATGCGGGTGTTTACATTTAAATTCATTAACATCGGATACACATACCAATTCAGTTCAATTGCACCAGCCACATTTCAGGTGCCTGGCAACCACACATGGCTGGTGGCTACCACACTGGCAGCCCAGGCAGACGTTTCCATCATCGAGGAGGTCTATGTTTCAGTGTTATTATTATCAATTTTATGGAGATCCGCTTTTGTGAAACGACTGAGTAGCAAGAACCCCTCCCTGCAAATTTATTATTCCAAAAAGCAATGTTCACAAAGAGCACATTTGATATCTAGAAAAAATAATGTAAAAATCTATTCTCATATGATCATATTGTACATTTTAAATATATACAACTAGAGACCCAGTGCACGGATTCGTGCACCGGTGGCGTCCCTTGGCCTGGCCTGCGGGGATCGGGCTGAAACCAGCTCTCCGACATTCTCCGAGGGGTCCCAGATTGTGAGAGGGCAGTTCTCGGGTGACGCCCCCTGGAATCGGGCTCCCTCCTTTCTGGTTCCGGGTGTGTCACCTGAGAACCACTGCTGCCAGGTGACCACAGCTTGGCAGCTCCTGCATTGAGCGTCTGCCCTTGGTGGTCAGTGTGCATCATAGCTACTGGCCAGTCAGCTGGTTGCTTAGGTTTTTATATATAGATTTTTATTTGTCAATTATACTTTTAAAAAACTGGAAGAAAAGAAAAAAAATTTACCAGTTCAGAGATTTTTGTATAGGAATCCAAATTCAAATAATCAAAATAAATTCTTGGACCCCAAAAAAGTCCTCTCACTCTCTATGTGGGCTTGAGCTTGTGTGTTGCCTGGGGGATGGATTCTGTTGTCTCTCTCAGCCCAGAGCCCACAGCCCTGGATCTGAATGGGGATCCACAGCACAGCTCACTCGTGGAGATGGGGTCTGTAAGCCCACAGTTGGTGGGAATATCTGCCCTTATCCAGGCCTCTGGGCAGCCCTCAGGAGTGGCCACCCTACCTGGCTACTGTTTTAGCTTCAGGCTATTCCCTTTCAGATGACTAGGATTTTTTATTTGTTTGTTTTAAACTGCCCCTTTCTGGGCATAGACAATGCTAAGTGTTTGGGGGGAAAAATTGGGGACAAGAAAAAGAATTTAGAAGGCATTGTATCTATTATATAAAACCAGGAGGGAAAGCAGATGAAGTATTATCCTAACCAGAAGGTTAGGTGGCAGCGCCGATTAACCAAGGTAGAAAATTACCCCAGTGAAATGGCAGATTAACTCATGGGACATTCTCCCATCTCCCCCAAGCAGAGGAGAAACTCCTCTTGAATGAGAAAGTTCCAGTTGGAAAGATCTGGTGATGATTGTTCAAATCCGCTGCAGCTGCAAACACTAGCAAACAAAAGAGGAACCCCTCAAACAAGAGACGGGCTGTTTTAATTAAAAATAATCAGTGTAACAAAATTCATCCTTTAAAAAGCAATAAAATAGACAAACAGGCAACTATAATCAATAACAGGAGAAAGGCAGTAATAAAATGAGATGTGAGATAAGGCCATCACAATACATATGAGATTTTTAATAGAAAATTTTATGCACAAGTGTACAATACATGTTCAAAACTTAATGAAATGGTAATTCCCCATATCTCTCAAAAATTCTACCTCTAATGTAAGAAGAGGGAGCCCTGACTGGGCCAATGGCAGAAGCCGTTCATTACTGATGGCAGAGTGTATGTCTAAGGCAGTGGTTCTCAACCTTCCTAATGCCGCGACCCTTTAATACAGTTCCTCATGTTGTGGTGACCCCCAATTTCATTGTTACAAATTGAACATAATTAAAGCATAGTGATTAATCACAAAAACAATATGTAATTATACATGGGTTTTCCGATGGTCTTAGGCGACCGCTGTGAAAGGGTCGTTTGACCCCCAAAGGGGTCGCGACCCACAGGTTGAGAA